>NC_060159.1:1039316-1084673 GCF_021292245.1 Micropterus dolomieu | reverse complement strand
ATATATATATATATATATATATATATATATATATATATATATATATATATATATATATATATATATATATATATATATATATATATATATATATAGTGGCAATTCATAACTATTCAGATCATGCCACGATAGTAATCAAGTGGACCATCTTTCGCCCTGTGAATTGTTTGAACAGTTTGTGACCGAGTGGTAACGTAGCTGGTAGTTTTGCAATATAAACATCTAAAAACTGAAGCGCATCCTTGCTCTGTTTGGTGCTGTGAGCTGCACTTTATCAGAGGTGCTGAAGTTAACATTTGAGTGAATTCTGAAGTCCAGGAGTTTCTAACTGAATTAAAATGAATTCATTTATCATTAAAGTGAAAAGGTACCACATGCACAGTTAAATAGGTTACTTCCCCAAACAGAAGATGCATGTGTGCTGATTTAGCAGAAAAGCTGATTTACAGGAGAAACACAATATAGAGAGCTGCACTGCATAATATACAGTTATTTATAGATATTAATTAGTCACCTGCCAAGTTTAATTCCCTGTACATAATTAAAAACATTTCCTGCCTAAATTGATTGATTTGATTGCAAAATTCACTAGAATGCAGGAAATTAACTGTTTAATGCTCTTTAACAATAAAATATTATTTACCACACGACCCTGCCGCTGACTCCCACTGAGCTGAACCTTTCAGAACTTTTCCTGTATTACATTCCTCATCTCTTTTAGTCTAAGTTGTTCTCCCTTGTCATGTGAACAGTATAGAAAATGTCTTTTCAGATGATTTGCAAGAGGTGTGACTCTTAGTTTATAATACAATAAGATTTATTTTGTACATTTTGAGGATGTCATATTTTTCTTTTTTGTCAGATTCCCTTATTGTTTATTGTAATAAGAAAAAGTTCAATTAAAAAAAATAAATAAATAAATAAATAAAAAAACAAAAACATTCCTCATCCACAAGATGGCAGACTACACTTAAAAGCAATATGCAAGACAGAAGGTATTGGTGTTGGAGGCTTTCATGATGTCTTGAAAAGTATTGGATGATGACGCTTGTGGGTGTTTCCTTAAGTGGATATGTACAGATATGGATATGTTTTCCGGTGAAACTTACCTGCTGTATACATGGTATTTATCTGTACAGCTTTCAAAGGAGGACTGCCGTGATTCATTAGAGATGATCTGCAACCTGGAGTCGGACGGAGATGAGAGGGCAGCTTTCAGCTTATGCTCAGCCTTCCTGACCAGACAGCTTCTCCAAGGAGATGCATACTGTGCTTGGTAAGAAAACACAAGCCACCCCGTTGCTTATTCTACATTGGGTTTCTTGTTTAAGGAGGGAGGACAAGATTTGTAAGGGCTAAACTAAATAGCATAGTGATTGTGTTAGTCCCAGAATCTACACCAGTCTTATTAATAAGGCTATAGGTTTTTGTAAGAAATATTTATCATTATTGTCTGCTTTTCAAGTAAAATGTAAAACACATCACACTTAAAAAGATGGATGTAACTGGCAGGTAGTCATTTGGACAGAAAAAAATGAGTGGCCGTGCTTGTTACAGTCTGTGACAGCCACAGATACCAGATTTTTTTTACCCCAGCAGTAAAGTTTAAAGCAGAATTGTTCTTTATATGTTCATTCAGTCTAAATGAACGAACAGTCATAATGCATCACTTGCACATAATCAGTATGGAGTGTTGTTAATGCACACTCGGTGTCATTGTGTATTATATGTTGTTGAGAGGCTGATGTATATTGAACAGTCGGGTAATGGGCAATTAATTCCCTTACTTCAAACCAGGGAGCTCACTCTGTTTTGGAGCAAGCTGCTGAAGCGGCTGGAGCCATCAGAGCAGGCCTTCTTGGACAGATGCCGACAGATGTCCTTACTTTCCAAAACCGTGTACCACATCCTGTTCCTCATCAAGGTCATCCAATCAGAGGTCAGTAAACAAGTAGCTCTCTATCTGTATTATCAGTGTGTGGACCCTCTGAAAATGATTTTAGCCAGTTTGCCCTTTAAGGTTAAAGCAATCTTGTTAGTATTGAATACTCACTGCATGTAAGCTTGAAAGGTGGTTTTATGTACATAGACAACAGTGACCACAGTCAGCTTTAATTGATGTGATTTACAATGGATTTGTAAAGTTATCCAGTTTCAGAAGGAAAAAGTGCCAATCCATATAGAAATTCTCGAACCTCTCCTGCATCAGAATGGACTGTTTCACTGTCCGTGTGTTTGAACATTGTTTCAAGCCAATCTGCCAAAATAGTGTGCTCAGCATTCCATGGGTTATGTTTGCTTACATTGTTCATAAGCGACAAACTAAAAAGCTGAAGGCACTGAAGACTAATGGAAGTGTCTTTAGCTGTATTTTGACAATGATAGAAGTATTTGGAGCAGGCTGCAGCTGCTGCCCTCCACAAAGGAGAACGGTAAATATTTTTAAAGCCACCTTTCAGGTGTTCAGGTTGTGAGTTTTTGATACTGAGAACATTCTGCATGGAGGACTCTTTTTAATGGATTAAAAAGTAAGATGTGTGCGTTTTCTGTGTACAGTGCATTACATAATGATTATGATGAAAGTAATGTGCTGATTCATGTTGATGTGAGAAATTAACATCTACTAGCAGCTTTAAATGATTCAACTTGCTGTTTTTCATAGATTGACACCGTTGGCCTGCCAGTGTGCATTGAAATGTGCATAAGGGCTCTGAGGATGGAATCAGATGATGGAAACACAAAGGCCACTGTGTGTAAAACTATTTCCTGTTTGCTTCCCACTGACCTGGAAGTTAAGCGAGCCTGCCAGCTGACTGAGTTCCTCTTGGAGCCCACAGTGGATTCATACTATGCTGTGGAGACTCTTTACAATGAACCAGATCAAAAACTAGAGGAAGAGAATATGCCTGTTCCCAACTCGCTACGCTGCGAGCTCCTGCTGGTTTTTAAAACCCAGTGGCCCTTTGACCCGGAGTTCTGGGACTGGAAAACACTTAAGCGTAATTGTCTATCGCTAATGGGTGAAGAAGCTTCAATAGTGTCATCCATTGACTTGCTGAATGATACTGAGACCCCTGAAGAAGAGGAAGACTTCCTCAGTCAGGAAGGATTTAAGAATATCCCAGACCACTTAGTCAGCGGCACATATGAACTAAAAGATATAACAGACAAGAAACAGAAAAACAGAGAAATGAAGAAACTGAGAGAAAAGGGTTTCATATCTGCCAGGTTCAGAAACTGGCAGGCATACATGCAGTACTGTGTGCTGTGTGACAAGGAGTTTCTCGGCCACAGGATTGTACGACATGCACAGACTCATCTGAGCGGTGGCGAATACAGCTGTCCGATATGTGCTCAGACCTTTTCCTCAAAAGACACATTGATTCCCCATGTAACATCACATGTTAAACAGTCGTGCAAGGAAAGGCTGACTGCGATGAAAACAAACAAGAAGTTGGCTAATTGTAAAACAGCAACGCCTGTTATTGCCGCATTAAAGGCCAAGACAGAAAATGAACTTTATGAAAATGCTGATTCCCTGGGGCAAAATGGTGGGTTGATTCACAATGTTCAGGCCAGAGTTTCTAGGTGCATCACAGAGAGTAGTGAGGACAATGTGTGCCCTGTTGGAAAATGCAGAAGGAGCTTTAAATTTTTCAAAAATCTCATTGCACATGTTAAAGCTCATGGAGACAATGAGGAAGCTAAGACTTTCCTCGAAATGCAGAGCAAAAAGGTTGTTTGCCAATACTGCCGTCGCCACTTTGTTAATGTTACCCATCTTAATGATCATTTACAGGTCCACTGTGGTGTGAAACCTTACATCTGTATACAGTTAAACTGCAAGGCGAGTTTCCTGTCCAACACTGAGCTCATCATACACAGGAAAACGCATTCTGCTTTTAAGGCTAGATGCATGTTTCCAAATTGTGGAAGGATTTTCAATGAGGCCTTCAAACTCTATGACCATGAGGCACAACATTATAAAACGTTCACTTGTAAAGCTATGGACTGTGGAAAGGTATTCCACTCACAACGGCAGCTGGATTTGCACCAGGGGGAGCATGCCAGACTAGAAGAGGAGACCAAATCTTCTGAACAGACGTCACAAAATATGCAGCCTGGCCCTTCACTCATTGAACAAATGCTTTCAGGTCACGCAGGCCTTAAACAAGAGAATTCCCATGAGAACTGGAACTCTGAATCTGCTATTATTTCAGACCCCGGAAGGCTGTCGGTGTCCATTGAGAGTTTGCTGAAATCTTCCCAAGCACCTGTGGAAACCTTAGGACAATACACAGTCAAAGACGAACCACATGATACGCCTTTCTCAACCAGTCAGTCAAATAATTCTGTGATTCAGCCTGTGAATTCCCACATGTCTGTTCATAATAGAAACAGAGATGGTTTCGGTGGGCATTCATTTGATTATATGAGACAACAGGATCAACCAATACCGCCATATGAAGCTAATTTAGCTAACATGCCATATAGCAGTAATACAGAGATCTCACGAGGCCAGCCCCAGATGTTCCCCAGTAAAGCAAGTACTGGATCAATGAGTTACAACTCTGACACCAACTTACCATTTCCAGGGCAGCAAGGGCCGATGTGCAGTAGTAACCTGTTAACAGTGTCACCGCCCCAGAACTCCATAGAGCCAGCGATGTCGCAACCACTTCCACCAACAGTAACCCCACAGCCTCTTACTGGGAACAGACCAGAGAACTGTGTGACGTCTTCAGCTAGCACAGGTCCCCCTCCAGGACAGAGAGAGCGATTTCATTGTGCATTTGAAACATGTGCAAGACACTACAGCTCCTACAGAAGTGTTACCAAGCACATGAAAACGGTACACCCAGACTTCTATGAGCAATGGAAAGTTGCTCGAACTAAAATCAAGACAACCTACGCTCCAGCACCGAGCACATCATCTGCCAGGCATCTCAGTTCACTCCCCTCCCTTCAGCACCAGCAGGGCAACACGGTACCAGTTTGTGGAGTTCAGAGGCAGAATGTTATCCAATCACCACCTTATACTAATATGGGTGCAAGTACAGACTATAGTGCTCTGCATTCCCATTCCTCTTCTGCCCACAACCAGAATGCTTCACTCTTGATGGAAAATGTTCTAAATCCCATTGTTCTCTCTCAGCTAGGAAGTGATACAAATCTAATAACTGCACAGTCCCAAGTTTCAGGTAGTCAAAATTGGCACTCAGGCCCTGAAAGTGAACAAATTCAAAACTGTGGCTCTTCCCACGTCTATCCATCAAACATGCATGTGATGCCACAAGTCGGTTCTACCAGTGCTGCTCTGCCAATTGGTGTCCCATCTTGCTCTATAATGGGATCAACAATGAACAGACCAGCACAGTCTTTGCCGTCACCACTTCTGAAAAATGGGTCCCAGTCAGTTTTGACCTCCTACATGGACCGTGCCAAGGAAGTGTCAAAACAAGCAGCTGACCACCTTCCACCCTATATATCACCGATGCAAAGCAACTTAGTCTCCGATTCCAGGGCACCAGAAAAACCTATATCAATGCAAAATCATGTGCAGTCCAGTTTTCCCTCACCAGACAGTGCAAGCCCAAAAAACCGTAACAACCAATCT
Organism: Micropterus dolomieu; assembly: GCF_021292245.1. Taxonomy (NCBI): domain Eukaryota; kingdom Metazoa; phylum Chordata; class Actinopteri; order Centrarchiformes; family Centrarchidae; genus Micropterus; species Micropterus dolomieu. The sequence goes on along the minus strand of NC_060159.1, from coordinate 1,079,056 downwards.
CCAAATGGCTCAGTTGGCTCTGAAAACAGTCCTGAAAATCAAACGAGAACCAGAAAAAACAGAAGGACCAAATGGCCAGCTATTCTTAGGGATGGCAAATTTGTTTGTTGCAGGTGTTTTAGACAATTTAATAGCCCTAAATCCCTGGGAGGCCATTTGTCCAAGCGTACAATCTGCAAACCATACGAAGAGTCGGAACTGAACACAGACCTGCCAGCATCATTTCTTGACCTTCTCAATTCAGAGCAAACAGTTAGCACTGCACCACCACAGTTGTCTTATAATCCTGCTGCTGTTTATCAGGAGAAGCCCCATCAGTCAGCAATACATGGTTCAACAACCACAAAAGATTATCCCACTCCTAATTATCCACAAGATAATTTGCCAGTGTATGGCAATGGTGAGTCAAATGATGACATACTCAAACAAATCATGGCTGAATCCAACATGTCTGATCTTTTTGTACACACACCTGCTCCCCAGCCATTGTTCCAAAACCCTTGTGTTCCCTATGGAGCTGGTGAACGTTTGCCCGGGAGCTCAGTCATACAGCATACAGAAAATGTCCAGCTGAAACAAGAGGACACTTCGTACAGCACCGCCCATTATCCTCAGACAAGCGTTAATACGTTTGCTGGAAGTGAGTTCCCTGACCCACTTCTTACACAAATTCTTACAGAAAACTCTTCCACTGCGCTTCCTGGAATTGTTCCCACGGATCACAGTGAAGGGTATCACTCTGAGACAACCATTCAGACACAAGATACAGATCAAAACCCAGTGAGGCAAAGACTGTTACCTGATAGTAAGCTTAGTCCAGCAACAAGAAGTGGCAAGCATTCTGAGATGCAAAGGAAGACCGCTGAACAAGATATTAAGAAGAGACTGCGAGAGCAGATTTTGTCTGTCGACTTTCAACGTAGAAACAGCTTATGTCATTCAAGCAAGACTGACCCTAATGCCAATTCAAAGACTCCCAAGTCTTTTGGTCCAGTGTGCAGTCCTTCCAATAATTCTGGACTTCATCAAATGTCTGGTAACGCAATAAGTGACTCAGCAAGTGAAGGACAAGTCATTCAAGAAAACTCTGCAATCATCCCAGGAACCTCTGGCGAAATTAAACAATTACTGAACACACAGAGCTTTACTTGTTTCAGAGAGACCTCCACCCCGCAGCAGGAGATACTGAGCCCCACAGGCTTCGCAGCAAATGATGCAGATCTTGAGCCCACTCAGTTATCTGCCAGCCAGCAACAGTGGATGACAGAAATTCAAAGTGCATTTGAAAGGCTTAACTTGGTCAGAGAAATGTCTGATCAGATGTTGGCTAACACGGAACAGAATAGCAATCCCACAAACAGCCAGGCAGGATCTGCAAAGGCCATTTTGCGTAGATCAATATCGTCACTGGTTGTTAAGCCATTTGCTTGTGAGAATGAGAACTGCACATTTAGTTCAGTGTCAAGTGAAGCGCTTTGGAAACACCTCTCCAAAACTCACAACTACACACTTGATATGGTGAATGAGGTTAAGAAAAGGTATGGCCAATATGCTCCTTTCAAGTGTCAAAAATGTAGTAAAAGATTCACTCGTAATTCAAACCTTCGTACTCACTACCAGTCAGCTCATAAATTATCAGCTAAGGAAATAGCAGATCTAGATTCCAAGCGCAAACTGGCCAAAGCTGCAGCTATGCAGAACTGGCCTGTTGGAACAAACCAGGATCCATCAACTCAAACCACACCGGCTACTCCTTCGTCAGTGCAGAACAGAACTCATCTATATTCACTCCAGGATGCACCTGATTGCCCATCACAACCATTTGTACCATGTACTAACGTGGACATAACTAATCGGAAATTCCAAGATGACAGTCGCTCAACAGTCATTCATCCCTTGCAGACAGCTCCCGTGCACAAACAAGCAATGACCCCGCCAGTAAAGGGCCAGATCTCTGCATCAGCCTTTGTGTCAGCACAAGCAGGGATGGCAGCAGAACAGTGGACACACAGACGGCAAAGAAACTTTCCCAAGGTACCCGCTCAACACGCAAGTGGACACGTGGGACCCCCGTTGCTCAAAGGGTCGGCTCCTCTCACGCAGGCTCTGTCTGCCACGCGTCAGGCTAATGGGCCTCCGCCTCTCGACAAACAGTCTGCCAAGCCAAGCATAGACATTACCAAGAAGACAAAAGAGAAGAAGCCAAGCTCAGGTGATGCCACGAGTCCATACAGACCATATCGCTGCGTTCATCAAGGCTGCGTGGCTGCCTTCACCATCCAGCACAATCTGATCCTCCACTACAGGGCTGTTCACCAGTCTGCTTTGTCAGCATTGGAGGTGAACAAAGAGCAGGACCAGAGTGAGGGACTGGATGAAATAATGGACCACAATGATGAGGAGCCAGAGGCAGAGATCCCCCAAATTTCTGAATTCAGATGCCAGGTCAAAGACTGCTCCCGAGTTTTCCAAGAAGTCCCCAACCTTTTGCAGCATTATCTTCAGCTGCATGAATTCAGTCTTGATAAGGTTGGTAATATCTTGTCCATCATTAAACTGGGCAGGTTTGCTTGTGGCCATCAAGGATGCACAGCATCCTTCACTGCTTTCTGGAAGTATATAGGGCACGTCAAAGAACAGCATAAAGATATGAAGTTGGCCAAACCCGAACAATTAAATGGCTCGTTCAAGTGTGAAATTGAAGGCTGTGACCGTTCGTATGCCACAAAGTCAAATCTGCTCAGACATGTCATGAAAAAGCATCAGGACCTCTACCAGCCTAAACTAAAGAATCAACAGATAAAAGAAGATGGGATGAAACAGAACTCTAAAACTTTGCATTACCAAATTACCAAGACGAGTAATGGAAAGGAAAACATTGAGAGCAATAAAAAGATCCTACAGCGGGGAGGTGACACAAAGAGAGTTAGCAAGGTGAAAAAAAATCACTGGACTAAATATGGAAAACCCTCCTTAAAATCTAAAGTGGAGGCATCTGCAATGTGCACTAAAAAAATTCCTCTACAATACCCCTGTATGATTAAAGGTTGTGAGTCAGTCATGAAGTCAGAGAGGAGCATATTGAAACATTACGTGGGACACGGACTGTCAGAAAAGTACCTGGAACAGCAAAGGAGTCACTTCATATTCTGCAAAAAGTTCCCCAGGCAGAAGTGCCGACCCATCAGGAGTGATGACTCCAAATCAGACAACACGTCTGACCTGTCAGACAGTGAGGTGACAGCCGACACCGGCCTGGAAGGGGGGGAATATGGATATTCAAAGCCTGTCCTACGCAAAAGGACCACCGCAGGAATCCCCGCTGCATTGTTCGACAGCAAATTGTCAAATGATGAAAGTTCCGATGGCTCTATCGTACTAAAACGCAAACGAGGACGTCCAAGAAAGCTGATCGAAAACATTGTGAAACGCAAGAAAATTCCGCGTACGACCAAGATTGATGTCGTTTACAGCAGGGACGATGAATCCGACTCCTCTTGCCCCGCTGTAACCCAGGAGGAGATGACTGAGCAGAGTGCCACACTGGCCTCTTTTAAACCAATGGGATTTGAAATGTCTTTCTTAAAATTCCTGGAACAGTCAAATAAATGTGAACACTCCTTGACGAGGAATGTTGATGTACCAGAAGTACGGAGAAAAACAAACAGTCTGAATAGCAAAGACACCTGCGTCAGGTTCAGCAACCGTCAGAATTTGAAGTCCCTCAGTAAGGTTAAAATAATCCTAGACAGGGCCTTTTCAGGTGTCACAGACCTCATGTTGAAACAGCTGCAGGACATGCGGCCCACAGTGGTATTGGAAAAAAATGACCAACCTGTCTGTTTTTGAGAAGCAGAATCTCAGGATGAGTCAAATCTGCTGCAGACTGGTGCCCTGCATATGAAAGGTTTTTACACGTCCAGTTATTAAAAAAAATGTTGTTTTGAATTATACTGTAATATTATCTGTACACTTTTTGTCTCTTTTATAGAAGTGTATAGCATGTTTTTATTTATGGGCTATTAAGTCAAAAAGTTATCTGACCATTTGGCAGAAAGTTGAAACATGTCATCAGCGTTTGGCGTCTTAATTATCCCTGTGGGACTTCCAGGCAGATGGACTTTGACATGGACTATAATGTTATGTGTAGTTGTGATTTAAAGATGTTGATTATTGTGCGTTGTGTATATAGTTTGAAATCACCCACTGCCACCAGCAGTCTTACTATTAAATGAAGAGCTTTTTTACAACCAGTTTGACTTTTTTTCATCATTTAGTTAGATTACACTGCAGATTAGGAATTCCTTTAATAGTGTAACGATTAGAGCTGCTGCATGCACACTGAATGGAAAATGATTTTGTGGTTCAAGTTTTTGATGATTAAAAACAAATGAGCTCTATGCTGTAGTCATGATTTCTGAACTAATTTTAGGTGTTATGGAAGTTTCCACTCTTGTCATTTTGTGCATTTGTAGTGCTTACTTCAAAACACGCCGTACACCTAGCAACACCTTTAAAGCCCACTAATCAGTCTCTTTGGTTAATTCAGACACAAAACATAAAAGCTGTACTGGTTTTAAAGGGGTCCTTTAGCAGTGCTGGTCAGATCTCAATTGTGGATGAACTGTCAATCAAAGCAGCAGCTCACAGCGGAGAAGCTGTTAAATAGTGTGTTCAGTACATCTTTGAGAAAGAAGAGCAGATTTATTTCAAGGTGTATACATTAAGACTTTATTATTGCACTTAACATGTTCAGTTGTAGCATGTGAATAGCAGGAATGAAAATCCAACAGGTTAACAGAAACAGCACCTATACAAAGTTGGGAAAGACTGATTAACTAACAGCTAACTTATCTTAACTTTAATTCTTATTTAACTTTAAAAAAGTGTAGTGTTGCTAAACAACAGAACAGATTGTCAAGAACCATAAAAGAACAAGAACACGTTCACACTGTGATGACTGACTTTCAGAATACACACGTGTGACTGATCAAAGATTGTTAGCCAATCTTTGATCAGCACATTGATATGAGTTAGGTGGAGAGTGACGCTGTCATTTTAGAACTTTTTTAGTTTTAGTCTTGTTTTACTTCTGTGGCACAAAATAGTTTAATTTGACTTTCTATAACTACATCAGAGATAACTTGATACATTTTTGAGGCATTGAGTCAACAAATGTATTTATGAATTAAAATATTATTAGCAAAATGAGGTTAACTGGAAAGAGTTTTCTGTGGTGAGTAACAGATATCTGCTGGTAATCGCACATTTCTCTTGTGATTCATCTTAAGAACTAAACAGCAGTCTAAATACAAAGCACTGATGTCCAGCATCAGGTCAGGATTACATCTGATCTGGATATCTCTAACAACATTGTGATAGTAGTGTTCTATATTAAAAGACAAGCAGGAATACCGCAGAGCATTATGATCATTTCAAATACTCCAGAAGATTTTCTTTCAAAACGTGTTTTTTTGTCAAGACAAAACAGCACAGAGCTAGTCAGTAGTTCAATTATGAAATCAGATTGCTGAAAATGGTATAATAAAAATCCTGTCTTGTGAAAACAATAGTATGGAATAACATTTTTATTTGTTTTATATTGAACATTTTGGGCCCCCATAGTCACAAGATAACTGGAGAGAGATGTCTGGTCAAAAGTGTTCTCAAGATATCCAGAACAAACTACAGTATCTCACAAGGACTTTTAAAAGTAGCAATATCACACTCTGTTACTCTTTCTCATGTAAAAAGAAAGTAAGATTAAGTGAGTATTATCAGGAAAATGTCCTCGTGACTGGTATATACTATATACTATGTGTACTATTATATATCATCAGATATGTAAAGCAGGATGTTGCTGCTGTAGTTGTTGAGCTGTAGCAGAGTTTGAACTCTTTAGTATCAGACTGCAGCTAATGATTATTTTCATCTGGATCAATTTGCTGATTATTTTCTCCACTAATCCATTGTTTGTTTAGTTTGTAAAGAATCTGATAATAGTGAAAAGCTTCACCATGCCTGTTGTATCCAGCCAAGAGTCCAAACCTCAACATGATTAAAAGTCTAAGTCAGGGGTCTGCAGGCTGCGGCTCCTTAGCCCCTCTCTAGTGGCTCACCTACTTTGTCAAAACATTTTAATGAATAACATTTTTCTATCACTATTGTAAGCCTAAAGTAATCCTAGAAGTATTCAACTGTAAAAACATGTAGCATATACATCAAATAAAAAATGTAAAACACTTTGTCATCATGCCACATCCTGCTGCTAAACTCAGTAGCAGAGTCCTGAGTGGGTAGCTGCTCTCCTAAGCTGTGGATCCAAATCAAAATCCAAAAAAGAAAAATCTCAGGGGATTAGTGCGTGGATAGATTTGTTTGCTTTCACCACCACTACTGCTGGCTTACCAGAATGTTTTGATCTGCTGTACTTGTATGTTTTCATAAATGCACCAAAACATTGCATTAGAAATGCAAAGTTAATAAAGTAGCCAAATAATCATAAATAGCCTAGAGGCCCACTGCAGCCACCTTGTGGTAAAACGTGAATGAATAGTAGTTTAGACCTGTTAGTGTTGATAAGATCATTTAGACTAATAGGCTATGGTAACTGCATTTAAAGGGCTAAAAAAAATTTTTACGGCTCCAAAGAAGTTTATTTTTTTCTTTCTGGCCGAAAGTGGCTCTTCAGATAGAAAGGTTGCTCCTAAACTGGAGGTTTCATCCAGACAAGTCAAAGTGTAATGGCCCGTCTTTCATTAGTGTTTGGACTGGTTTAATATCAGTTCACACTGATAAATGAAATGACAGCTCAGCCTTTCTCAATGTATGCCATCTGTACCATTCAACTGTGTTAGCTTTTTGTTTCACTTTGAGGTGGAGAATGTGCTCCATCCAGCCCTGTGGGACTGGACTGGCAGGTTTCAGCATGGAATAGTGGCTGTGTGCTGCTGTCCTCTGTGTTTACTGTGTGCTCAGTGCAGACAAGCTTGTTGACATTAGAAACAGGGGACTGGCAGCGGCTGTAAGCCTTCTTTTCCACCGGGATGTACCGCTTGGTGAAATATTTCAACAGCTGCTTCCATACAATGTACACGAGCTCCACAAAATTGAGAGCAATACACAGAATGGAGGTGCAGCCCATGATGTAGAGAAAGATCTTCTTCTCTGTGGCTCTGGCAATGTAACAGTCCACCGTGTTGGGACAGGGACTCTGGCTGCAGCGGAGCAAGATGGGCACCCCAAAGCCATTGTACAGGAAGTAGAACGCAAGCAGGGAGCCCACCTCAAAAGCTGTCTTGAAGACCAGGCTGATGATGTAGGTGCAGAACAGACCTCCATCAATGCTCCCTTTGTCGTCGTACAGTTTTCGCTTGAGTTTGGCCTCCCGGTGCTCCCTGTAGGCCACATGTAGGGCCACCAGAAGGGACGGGGTGGACACCATGATGAGCTGCAGAGCCCAGAGGCGCAACTGTGAGATGGGGAAGAAGTAGTCGAAGCAGGTGTTCTCACAGCCGGGTTGCTGGGTGTTGCACACAAAATCCTTCTGCTCGTCCTTCCACACCTGCTCGGCCGCCGCCACATACACCAGTATCCTGAAGAGGAAGACTACAGAGAGCCAGACGCGGCCAACCACAGTGGAGTACTTGTTCACCCCACTGAGGACATTCTCCAAAAAGCCCCAGTTCATCTTCTCTGAGTAACCTGCCAGGGGATAAACAGATAGGCATAGGAAATACAGAGATATTCCAGTGTTTTTTACCCTAGACTGTATAAAAGGTTTTTACCTATTTACAAGAAATGTATTGTAGGACTACATGATATAGTATACTATGATGACCACCCTCCTGGGGGTCACTGAATTGCATTTATTGGACTACATAATGAAAATAATTAGGTAGATTTAACTTCTTTGACATAGGTAGCCTCTGCACTGTATTACCACACATAATGTGTACCGTGGAGTAACGTAGAGATTGTTTAGGTTATGCATGGATGGATGCATATATGTATATACCAATGAACCTGTTTTGCACCCTCAATTTCTGTGTCACGTCTGTATAACAGTGTGTGTGCACGAGGTTCATTTTAGCTCACTGATTGAGTTTTTTAAAAGTACCTAAAATAAAAATGAAAATAATTTTAAAGAGCCTTTCAAAACATCTTTCATAAACATTTTGCTTTGTTGCTCCTTTATAAGTGCTTGATCACCCTACTGATGAGTGAAAATACCATATGATTTCTTCTTCCACCATAGAAACGTCAGACCAATCAAAACTATTGTTACATGTCAACTACTGTTGTAGCAATAATGCAAGATCAGTAACTGTGATAGGCCCATTTTAGACTCCACCCTATATAGAACATATAGGACCACCTGTTTGTGGTTATTTGGTGAAACACATTTATTTAGAAATATCCACCATGGAAATGGCGATACAGGACCCCACTACAAGCCTGGCTTAAGGCCCTCATTGTTTCAGCTGACACTGAGCTTCAGTCGATCAAACAAATTTGCAAATATTCAAATGACCAGCTGCCGCCTTTGCCAGGTTGTTTATTCACCCTTAACGATTGGTGGATTGTTGTCCTGCACATTCACACAGATTCTTCTATCATAATACATACCCCGCTTAACCTATTGGCTGTTAATGTCTTGGAATTGTAAATCACACAGACCTGTTGGCACAGTCTAGTAATATTCCCATGTATTTGTCACAGTTCTATCACATGAAAAAAGAAATTGCAGCATGTTACGTGTGTAACAGGTAGGCAGCTGTGGGCCTGTAGGTCAAGAGCCCATCCGGACAGTATCCACCCAGAGGCATTGTGTGCAGTTTGTATATTGTCATTCATCCACATACCGAGTATACAAATAAACGTAATGCAGTTTCACACGGTCCACAGTGCCAAAAACAAGATCACTTAAACAACTAACAAGACAAGACACCATACAACACAACACAGTAACTAACACTAGATGAGACACAAGAGAGATCTATAAATGTATGTGAGTGAACATGGTGTGGCTTAAGCATAATAAAGTGCGTAGAATGACCCATCTATGAATACTATACTTAATAATAGCAGCATCAGAAGTGAAAGTAACAGCAACAGTGACAATAATAAAAGTAATACTAATAGCAGCATCAGAAGCAGTGATAATAATAACAATAGTAGTAGTAATAGCAGAATCAGAAGTATTTTGACAGTAGCTGGTGAAATAGTTAGGGATAGATGCTAATGTCTCATCTGACTAAAAAGCTGTGTAGAATTGTCAGAAAGAAGTGAGAGCAGAGCACTCACCAGGAACTGTCTCCGCTGTGTGTCCTGCAGGGCCCTGCTCTGTGCCAACCTTATGACCGAGATCACACACTTTCTGTTTTGTTTGCTTTACATTCTACTGTGAATCCTAGAAATGCCGTAACCAGATGCCTTCCTCTGGCTCACCTGTTGAACATGCAGGTCTGATGTGAAGTGTGTACACAGACAATATCACCATGGGTCTGTCTAATGCAAACACTGCCTGCTGCCTGTGTGTGGGGGCGGGGTGGAGAGAACACACATCACCTGAGTTGTGTTTCCTTGTCGTCCTACCCGCACTGATACATGTAACTTTGATGAGTCAGGCCACATTATACTGCTGGTGAATAATGCATCTCTCCTCAGGCCTGTGCCCGCATCCTGATTGGTCAGGGTGTCGCTTACACTCTTGACATTCTTAAGCCTATAACAGGTGTACTTTTATATTATCATACATTCCTGATGAGTCCCCACTCTGTTCAGTTTACATGTTCAGCTTATAGAATAAATACTTTTCCTGTGCTGCTGTATAGTTGTAGCATTATATTTGGACTGTACAAAATTTGTACTGATCAACAAGCAGGATCAATGGGATCTCTGCCGTAAGCTGTAGAAAAGCGCCACTGGAAGAAACTGTTCCTATGTAAATATATACTGTAGTTCATCTGGGTAAAGTGATGTGACAAAGATATTTTAAAGAGGTGGTATTATGCTCATTTTCAGGTTCAAAATCCTATTTAGGGGTTGTACCAGAATAGGTTTACATGGTTTAATTTTCTAAAAACACCTTCTTTTTTTTGTCATACTACCTGCCAATTCTGGTGTTCTCTGGTGAATGCCTGGGATGCAAAGTTCTGGGCTGTGAACACAGATCCCACTGGAGGAAATCGGGCCCTCATGACCCTCATGGAGTCTGTTTCTGACAGTTTGGTCAGAACACACACACCAGTAGCCACTGGAGGTCATTTTGTAGAGCTCTGGCAGTGCTCCTTCTGTTCCTGCACGCACAAAGGAGCAAAAGCAGCCTTGTAAACAGCTCTACTCATGTAATGGCCCGTCTCCTGGTATCTCCTCCGTGCTCAGACTCTGCTGGGATAAGGATGAGCCATCCTGCAGGAGCTTGACTAACTGTGCAACCTGAATGGGCAGCAGGTACTGCCTCGTGCTACCAGTAGTGACAAGGACACTAGCAAAACAGAAAACTGGAGAACAATCAGCTAGGAAGGAGAAGGAGAGAGCAACTGTCTGTGGCCACCACCTGAAAAACCATTCCCCTTTTGGGGGGTTGTCTTGTTGTTGCCTCTCCAGTGGCTCCACTTTCATTTCCACCAAACAGGTAACATTAATTTAATCACTTGTGCTTCCTGATTGGACAGATTGATATCCCTGAAGTTTAACTGACTTGATGTTACACTGTGTTGATTAATTGTTGTTTTTTCAACAGTATGTATACCTTTGTCATTTATCTGTGAGTTACTATTGCAAATTTAGATTTTACATACAAAATACATCAGTTTATAAAGTACGGTACTTTGTGATTATGTAACTTCACCTAAAACAGAATACTGTTTACATGTTAATGCATCAATAATAAAAATACAGTAATGTATAATCAACAAAGGCCATTAATTCTGCATTAGAAACGTTTAATTATGATAGTTTAGGGATAAAGCTGGCATTATTCTGTATTTTTGTTATTATCTCACAAAAAGATCCAAACCAGCAACATGTCAGTCTGTGTCTCAGCAGTCTGTCTGACTTCCTGTCTGTGGCTCTCAGCTCCAAGCCCATTGGTTCCTCCTGAAGATTTAAATCTATAAAAAGACTTCACAAAAATATAGTTTCATGTTTAAGAAGGCTCAGTAATTTCCTTAAACAGCTAATCAATGTAGTTTCTGGCAAACAAACAGTAGGAAATTGTGCATTTGTTGGGGACTATTTTCAGCAGCAGATGAATCCACATTTGGTGCTCTAGTGAATATTTGGGGCAATAGGATGGTGTGTGTGGGACTGAGTCAGAATAAACTACAATGTGTGTGTTCATGGTGATGGCGGAACTTGTTACCCAGCTCACCAGTGATGCTCCCTGATGGATTTAACAGGACTTGTGGTGGTTTGTCACTGCATGTGGGATTTGTTCACACTAAAAGAGCTCTATTGTGTTAAGTACAGAGCCTGTGACTGGGTTCAATCCCTGACTAAATCTGGGTGTGGAAAAGTGAAAAAGCAGCCCTTGCCCTCCCTCATTTACCACTCTTGAGCAAGGCCCTTAACCCCAACCATTGAGCGGCTCAGTGTAGCTGCTCAGTGGCCAGCAGATCAGACTGTGGTTGTACTGGCAGCTTCCAGGCGTGAAAGGGATGAGGTGATCCTGCAAAAGAGAGGCGTCCTCTCAGTGAAAATCCCCTCAATAAAACATACACGAATCCACTACTTCATGTATTTTAAATGAAACAAAAAAAAAGAAAAAGAATAATTGTTGTTTAAAGAGATCTTAGCACGTTTTTGTGTAAAACAGCATCTAACATGAAACGTGACATTTCATTTGTTTTTGTTTTTTCTTCCTCTCTGCTCCTTTTCCCACTTCAGTCTCTTGAAAGCATAGCTTTTTGTTGTGTTGCGTGGACCTCACCTCTCCTCTGTGTTTGTGTGTGTGAGAATCAGTTTGCTCTGATTTCCCACTTGTTCAAGATATGTCCACTTTCATGGATTATTTGTGTTTAAGTCAAAGCCTAAGGTGTCCCTAGAGTGCCACCCGTCCAAAGGGCTGACACCCACATGTTGCCCAGGGTTACATATGTGTATGCACATGTGTGTGTGTAAGAATAATTTTGATTTAAGAAGTGACAATTACGTGGAAGAAACCAGGCTGGACTGCCAACTAAGCAAAGCAGACAGCTGTACAAAAGAGGCCAGAGGCCTTTAATCGTCATGGTGGGTCAATTTGTTTGAAAATACCATAGCTGAAATAACAGGGGCTGTAAGATGACCCCTGCATCAATGTTGGAGCCATGATTTTTGTGTTTTCTTGTTGACGTTAACCTACTCTTCCAATGTGACAGGTTTTTTATTTATTTTTTATGGGGCAACATCCAACTGGTTCCAGTAAGAACTGACATAGGGTATAGACACTATATATTGCTGTTACGTAGATGGGAAGAGAAGCAAACCTTACCTACTGGACAGTCACCACAATCCATCGCATATACAACAATACAAGTACATCCGAATGTATGGCATCCAAAACCAGAGCAAATCTCCGGGTGTTACAGGGATCCCATTTAGTTGTAGAAATCCCTGATAAGTAAGAGGAAAACCCTCCTCATTTACAAGCTGGCTTACCAGTAAAATGTTATTCCTGAATCAATATTCCATTCTATGTTTTTATACAAAATGTCACGATTGTTCCAGATATAATATCTGTGCAGAGAGAAATTATAAATTAGGGCCCATGACAAAAAGACCTGCCGATGAAAAGCAGAGAGCTTTACAGGTACTTTGTCAATATCATAATTACAAACCAACATAAAGTTAAGGCCACCAAACAGATTATACATGATAGGGGATCAAGTTTCATATCGAGTTCAGACTCCTTACAAATTGTTTAATCCAATTAATCTTAAAGGTATTAATCACAACACTCTTAACATAATGTATACAGTTGTTCCACAAAAAAATTACTAGCATCTGGTCTATTTTTTCCAGCACAATTTATCATCAAGCTATAAGGACAGAGCAGCTATTCCCTCAGGACTCGACTCTCTAGTCCCGCTGTAACCACTGATTTAGTTTTGTTTGGGTCTTTTTGATAAATTAATCAGGCCTCTAGATTTTTGATCCTTGACAAAGGTTATTCCTAAGTATGTCGGTTCATCTTTAACTGGGAAAAAGGTAACCCGCGGCTCAGTGAAAGCAAACATGGCCGCCGTGGAAGTTCCGCTGAGCACCCCTGGGGGCGCTGTGACCGCTCCACTCTCCTCTTCTTCTTCAAACTCGTCGTCTTTGACTTTGAAACGAAAACATGGTTGCGTTCAGGGAGGCAGCGTAGTCCAAAACGTTTGTTTTCCGAGCTTCATCATCATATTTTTCTCTGAGTTGCCGTGCACAAGTTTTGCCGGACATGTCAGATGCAGGGAAGGAGAGTCCCGGGGAAAAGGGTTACAGAACACCCGGGCTGAGGGGCGCCCAGACCACCACCCTGTTCCGAGCCGTCAACCCCGAACTCTTCATAAAACCTGTAAGACTCACACACACACACACCTCGCAGCTGTTGTTTGAGCAAAGCAGTAACGGTGGAACTTTAAATTAGCTTAAATATTACTTTAGTAGCTAGCCAATACATAAGTTAGCGAGTAACTATTCTGTAAGTTAGTCAGGGATGTGCCTCACATGATTACACACGCGCTAAATCATCGTCAGTGTCTTTAGATGGTCATTTCACTTTTAAATGAACCTATAAATGCTTTAAAATCACGTGTTTGCCTTGAGGTCTTATCTCAAATGTCATCTTTAATTTAAAGCCAAGCATCCCGTAAGTGACGCACTTAATAAAAGAGATCCAACCTAAAGTACTGACAGGACAGGAACAAGGTCTGGTCCACTTTGACCTGTCCGAGTAACTTACGCAATATGGACGTGGAGGCAACTTTATTCTTTGGCCCTATCAGGTCAAGGTCCACTTATTAGCCTTTTCTGGAGCTTTCAACTACGTCCCAGTCTTCAGCAGCTCTTATATTAAAGTGATTCAGTCTGTTTTCAGTCTCCAGGCTCTCCCCGTTAGTCCAGTCCACATTTTCACAGTGCTTTAACAAAGCTTAATCCATGTCTGAAACAGCCTCTAGTATCTGTTGAGATTTTAGAAACTGTGCACCAATGGAGAATCAGGTGAGAAATGTTTCCCTGGACATGTAAATTCAACGTCAGCCTCTTAAAAGAATAGGCAGAAAGTTGAGAAACAACAGACCCCACACTGAAAATATCTAACATTAGCTCATTTGGGGGAAAGATTATGTATTATTTCACTCACACAGAATGACACAGTTCATGGGGCTGACAGACATACCCCCTCCAAACCCCTCACTGTTACATATAGCGCTGTTGTTTTGCAGAATAAACCAGTGATGGTGTTTGGACTGGTGACCATCACCTTGTGTGTGGGCTACCTGGGCTACCTGCACGCAATGAAAGAAAATGACCAGCAACTGTACGAGGCCATCGACAGCGAAGGAGAGAGGTACATGAGGAGGAAGACTTCAAAATGGGACTGATGGCACTGTGTGTATCTGTGTGTGTGTGTATTCTAAGGACAGAGTGGCTTAAACCCTGACTGGACTGAAACAAGGACACCTGTCAAGTTTTCTCTAAATGCTTCCATTAAACTGTGTTCTCAGTATACCTGCTGGGCTCTCTCCAATCTGTAACTACAGCTGCACATCCTCACACCGACAAGCTAACACTAGACTACTAACACTAACTGTGGAACCTGGCTGGCACTAAAAGTTCAGACACTCCTAAAATCCAAAACTCTACCTGAATCATGGTCAGCTGTCAGGGCTAACACACGTTATATACTTGGTTTCTGCTTCTTTCTGCATGTCGAAGGTACTGAACCCCAAATTGCCCCTGGTGGCTGTTCCGCCAGTGTGAATGTTAGTTTCCGTTTGAGCACTTAGGCTCAGTGTATGAATGGTGAATAGTGTAAAAGCGCTTTGAGTGGTGGAAAAGACTAGAAAGGTGCTATACAAATACGGAGCATTTACATTTGTACGCTCAGACAGACTGATGGGAAGGAGAGCGAAATAAATGTTCGCCTTTAACAATCCCTTTTTTTAATTTTCACAGGTAATGACTTAAGCTTCTTTTCATGTGGTGGTTATTCACATGTGAACTGGAACAGTGGATCTGAAATCACCAGCTTAACCACACACATACATCTGATGTTTTATTAAATAACATCAGTCCAAATACAACTGAAAAATACAACATGGTCTTTACAAGGCGCAGGTGACGCCTCACAGCAGGATGTCATGTTGCTCCATCACTAGGCTTTCTCATCCTGTGGAGAGAAACAGAAGGAAAACACTGATTAAAGAACAAATTCATTTAGTCACATTTGGCCTTTTAATAATATAATGGCCAGAATTGCCCGAAACGTTTCTCTCAGTGTATTCAGTGTAGTTAATGAATGTGTGTGATATGGTACCTTGATAACGTTAGCCAGCTCCTGCAGTGTTTCTTCATACCGGGCTTCCATACCCTTCAGGTTCTCGGGTTTGACGATCTGCTTTTGAATCCCGGGGCTTCCTGCTTCCACCACCATCTGAAGGAAGTTCTTCTCCTGGGTGGGGAAAACAAAAAACTGTTTTATTCTGTCTCGATTTACTGTTCAATACACTGTTCACATGTCTGCCTGCCTCCCTTCTATATTTATTGGCGCTGAAGTGTTTCACCTGGACTCCCAGCAGAAAGGTGAAGGCCAGGCCTGCTTTCCCTGCTCTTGCTGTTCTTCCAATTCTGAACAAAGACACAGAAGCCGGGACAAAGTCTCAGTCAGAAGACATTATGCTAGACATGATGTGCATATCTGCTGGATGGACAGCTGACCTGTGAATGTACGTCCTGATGTACTGTGGTGCATCATAATTCACAACACATTTGACCTCGTTGATGTCGATGCCTCTGGCTGCTGCGTCTGTGCTGATCAACCTTCAGGATGACACATCAGTGTGATTCATTGCTCATTAAACACACTGCAGGGGTTATATGCATGGCTAAGTGAATACATACACAAATATACCTCAAGAAAGTACTATAGACACACACACACTGTTTGCTTCATTAGGTCTATGGTCGTGACAACTACTGTTGCACTCCCTGTACACAGAGTACACAGTAGCACCTCCCCTCTGTATAGTTTGTTGTCCAGCTTTTGCTTTTGTATCATCCTGTGATGTGTTCTCTGCACTAGTCAAAGTTACTGAGATACACAGTCACAAACGTGGCCAATAAAGTGGACTGACTGTGATGATGTCACTTTGCTGATTGAGATGCAGAAAAAGAAACATGACATGAAGCTGCGACAGGCTGGATTTAACTGGCAAAACTAGTAACGATATTTGACCAGAGCTGATTTTGAAGCTGATACCAATATTGATATTTGAGTAGTGGTAGTATATCATCTGATTGATCTCGGCTATGAACTGAACCAAACGTCTTGCAAACATAACAAATACACTTTGATACACAAGCAACATTAGCACTGCCAGCAAGCTGGACTGTGACATAATATATTTGAAGGACACCTGGCAGCAAACTATGCTTATTTTGTTTCGTATTCGTCTTCTTTCCTGTCACCAACTTGTACTGATTGAATTTGATCCGTTGTGTTTATTTTATTTGTTGTTGTTTTTACATCAGAATTGCTTTTTAAAGGGCCATCTCCACCGCCTAGTGGTCTAAAGGCCAAATCATACTTCTGTGTCAAATCTACGCCGTACCCTACACAGTAGTCTGACGCACAACTCCCCAAAAACATAACTCTGAAGAACTGTGAGTAGTCGGCATGGAAGCATCGATTTTCCTCCTACGCATTTCTGGCTTGTCCTTCTTCTGCCACTGCCAAAACCAAAAGTGTTTTGGTGGTGTAAATGCAGAGCGACACAGACTGCATGTAGCCTACGCCTTCGGCTACAGTGTGAGTATAAATTGACCTTAAGACCCATACCATGTATCGTCACAGCCCTTTCTTCACCTCTATGTTTCTTTGGATTATTGATTACTTGGTCCCTCAGACTGGCTCACAGCCCTCTGATGTATGTGCAGTATATAATTGTACTTTGCTTGTGTAGTTTGCTGTACTAAAACAGACATTCAGAAAACATATTATACGTGTTGAGTGTGTAGGAGGTGATTTTACTTTGACTCGTCACTTGCTCTCCAACACAATTGTCTGTATACAAAGAACGTGTATACACACACACACAGACTCACAGTTGGATCTTTCCTTGTTCAAATTCCTTCAGCGTATTCTTCCTCTCACCAGGAGAGAGACGGGAGGAGAACTCCGCCGCCTTGAGTCCACCAAAGAGCTGCACCAGCAGGTAAAGTCTGAGGAGTGGAAAACAGTAAGAACGTCCTGAAAGCGACTACAGCACGTGACAGAATGTGCAAGAAATGGGTTTAAACAGCTGCTCTCCAACCTGTGTGCAGTCTCCCTGGAGTTGGTGAAACAGAGGATGGGGCTGAGTTTCATGCGCAGGATGAAGTGGAGGATGAGGAGGGGCTTTTTGCTTAATGTACAGGGCACGTAATACTCCTAAAAACATAAAGGTGCCGCCATTAACAAAGTCACCCAAACCATCCATGTTTGACACCAGTGTCACACACCGCAGCGCTTTCTGAGGGTCAAAGGTCATCTCTTACCGTCAGACCTTGGGGGAAGTCGAAGCGGTCTTGTCTGTGGGTGGGAGCTGCTGGTGTGGTGCTAGAGTGGCCGTGGATGGAGCTGAAGAGGCGGGGCTGGTGGAGGCCCAGCTGCTGCAGCTTTTCTGGGTTCTGTGTAAGCGTGGCAGAAAACAGCAGCTTCTGCAGCGGCATCTGAGGTGGAGACAGACTGAAGGAGAAACAGATGGTTACTAAAATTTCATTTAATCTCACATAACCAGATCTACATCTCGTGAAGCTCGTGGAGGATTCGGTAAAATCTTGTTAAAGATTTTGGACATAAGGGCATAAAAAGGAGATTCTGATGTTCTGCCACTGTCATGTATTTAAATGGGGTGGACAAAATATCAGAAACACCTCTCAATATAATGCAGTCCAGCAACACTAACTGTGACCTCAATATAACACCTCTCTGACATTGTTAACACCAACATCATAAGGTAGAATCTGTGGCAGAGCTGTTGCGTAGGATTTCCTCACACTGTACAGATGTGCCCAGTACACAGCCATTGATTGTTAGGCCAGATGTGTTTAGAGATTGTTCCACAACAAATACAAAGGAATGCAGTTTTGAAATGTGCTCAGCTCAACCATCCATCCATCCATCGTCAACCGTTTATCCTGCATACAGGGGGGGCTGGAGCCAATCCCAGCTGACATCGGGCGCACCCTGTACACCCTGGACAGGTCACCAGTCCATCGCAGGGCCACACATAGACAAACAACCACTCACGCTCACACTCACACCTAAGGACAATTTAGGTTAACCAATCAACCTAGCCTGCACATTTTTGGACGGTGGGAGGAAGCCGGAGCACCCGGAGAGAACCCACGCAGACACGGGGAGAACATGCAAACTCCACACAGAAAGGCTGGGGCAACCGGGGGCTCAGCTCAACCATTAACCAGCATTTAAACTATCTCTGACTTTGAATATAGTCTTCTCAGCTGGCTGCATGATGTGGCACTACATTTTCAAGCGCAGGAAAACTAGTCATCAGTGTTGTTTACTGCTTAGTTACTGTATTGTTTCAGGGGACCTTAGAGGACATTGTTTACGCCTACCCATAGTAATGTGGGAGAAAAGGAGCAAATGGTTGATCTGATTACCATCTTCTAATGTTTCTGTGAATGTTTTGATGAAGAACCCTGAATGGAAACAGTTTGCTTATAAGAAAACTCCACAGATGTGTCAGGAAGCTGGCAGCAGCCTAGCTCTGCGTACAGCACTCTACTGAAAGTTTATCAGCTCCACAGTTCACTGGCTGTGTCTGATTTCTTAAGGGGACGCACTAGAGCTGAATAATGTGAAAATGTTAACTTTTTGTAATAAGCAAATGAAGAATTATCAAATGCTGACTTTTGGTGAATTTAGAAGAACACATGTAGTAAAACACCTACAGTAAATGTGTATTTTCTTTCCACTAATCTAAAAGAAGACATGTTATGGAAGCAAATTAGCCCAACACCTCAAAATTGACCAGTGCTTGAAAAAAATGTTTTCCCTGTAGTGTTTCCCCTTTTCCAGAAATGTAAAAATAAATACTTTGAATTTACTATTTTTGAACTTTGGATAGAGCCAGGCTGGCTGCTTCCAGTCTTTTGCTAAGCTAGGCTAACCACATCCGGACTCCAGCTCTGTACTGAACACACAGACATGAGATTCATATCAATCTATTCTCACACTGTGAAAGCATATTTCTCAAAATTATTCCTTACATGAAAATGTGTCATGTTTGAACATTAGGTCCATACGGTTGCATGATAGTATTGTGATAAAAAAAAAAAATCAAACTCTGCTTAAATGAAGAACAATGCCTTCTCTCTCCACTGAAAAGAGACTTCGTAGCTTCAGGCATAAACCCAGACTCACCTGGCAGCTGTGACATAGGCTGGCTCGGTCCGCCTGCAGATGGACATGGCATCTGGCCCACCTCCTGATTTGTACACCGCCTTCACCACGTGACTGAGCCAAGACTGGTGCATACTGTCAATCATCCTGTCAGCCTCATCAATAATCTGGGATAGAGGAGTGAATGAAAGCATCCATTTTAATGGTAGATGGCACACAATGGATTCCAATGTCAGTTATATCTGCTGTGCTTTATATAAACAAGTTATCTAGCTTTTAAGAACTCACAAGAAATCTGAGGTGTTCCAGACAAAAACCTGAATTCTTGTTGATGTGATCAACCAGTCGACCTGGAGTGGCCACAACAATGTCTGCTAAACTGCGTCTCAATCCCCCTCTGGAAGAACAATCAGAACAAAAAGAAAAGAAAGGAAAAAAAATACAAATTAAAGAATAATGAAATGAAAAACTGAATTGTATATTTTAGCCCCTATGTGTAGAATTTTCTATCTGCAAATTTTAGACCAACAGCAGCAAGTAAAACAAGCAACATTGTATTATTCCTCCTACAAATGAATAGCTGAATTCCAGGCAATAAAACTCCTAAACTCAGTGGGACTGACCATCACAGAAGACCAAAAAAAGTTCCAAAAAACAATTATAGTCTCTCTTTAAGACGTATGGTCTACCTGTAAAATGTTGGTGATATATTTGAGCCCAGCGTGGCTCCACTCACAGTGAGGATTTTACAATGAAACAACTAGTAAGGCTTTTAACAGCAGACATGGATTATCGGGACATGCTTACATGGAACAGGACTTGTCCATATGTGTGGGTATAGTTATAGGGCTTCCTGTAACAATTATTTTTTAATCAATTAATCTAACAATTACTTTTTTGATTAATCTAATGACTAGATGCCGAGTGTGTGGCTCAGGAGGTAGAGCGGGTTGCCCGTTAATCGGAAGGCCGGTTCAATCCCCGTCTCCTCCAGGCTGCATGTCGGAGTGTCCTTGGGCAAGATACTGAACCCTGAATTTGTGTGAATATTAGGCCTAATCCCAGTGTCCCCCCTAAACCCTAAGCCCTGAACCCTCACAGACTTTTAATTGATAATTGAGTGATTATTAACTAACTGATCACTAGTGATAATTGTATAATTATTCAAAACTACCTAGAGGTCCGGAGACTCTAGGTTTATAACAACTCCACAGAATCTCCAGTCCAAACAAAAAACCAGACCAGCCAGACTAAACGTCGGATCAGGGAGAGAGGAAAAAGCGCGTATAAGAGCTAAACTAACCCAGGTTCCTGGACATCCTGACTGGAAAGATCAGCAACTGGCATGGGATGTGCACAACCCAGGTGTAGCCAAAAGAGAAATTACCGGTCGCATTAATCCCAGTAATCGTAGTAGAAAATGTCCAGAAAAGTACAAGTACATCAAGATTGTACTAATAGTACTTGAATAGATCTACTTAGTTACATTTCAACACTGAAGCTAACAAAGATGTGCATGCAGACCCTGAAAGGCCTTTAGAACATGAAATGTCAGTCAGTAGTGGAGCTTAAAGCAAAAGGCCTCACGTCTCCTGAACAGCTGCCGAAGCTCTGCCTGAACTCACCTGTGTTCAGAGAGTGAAGCCTGCTCTGCAGCAAAGGACTTCTGACCAGCCAGCATCACCACCTTCAGAGAGGTTCCCTCAGCATATGATGTGAACACTTTGCAAACCTGCAGGAGAACATATCATCCGAGTCAGCAAACATTACTGGATTATGTTATCCAGACTTTGTTTGGAAAGATTATGACCTGCTGGGCGAGCTCTTTGGTCGGCAGCACAGCCAGAGCCCGGACTTCACACACCACTCGCTCACTCAGCACCTGATGGTGGAGAACATGTTCATTTGATCTGGAGACTTCTCCACGTTCAGTCATTGGACATATATGCCTGTACATATTGAATGCATTTCTTGCTCAATGGTACTTAAATGAGAAGGTGGGCAGCTCACCTGTATGACAGGTATGACAAATGCAAGAGTCTTGCCACTGCCTGTTGGCGCAGACACACAAATGTCTCTGGGCTTGTAACCGCCTCGTCCAATCAGCAGCCCCTGCTGTGCGCTCTCCAAGATGGCTGGGATGACCTCCGCTTGCACTGTGAAAAGGTCACTATATTCTTCATCCACCTTTTTATTAAGTGAAGTAAAACAAGCCTTATCTCAGTCACTTAGAAACCTGCTGCTGAACACACCTGGAACATTACCTGGGAAAAGGTGCAGAATTCCATTATTCTGGAGTTTTTTCACGAGCTGAGCAGAAAGTCCTGGCAGGTCAGAGATGGGGATCAGGTTGCTTTTAATGTCTCTATGAATCAGATCAGGCTGAGCGAGCCACTGAGGCAGGACTCTGTGGACCTGTGAACAGAGGAATAAGCACACTGTGGATACCTACTGTCCCCAGAGGATAAATGCTAATGATATTGGTGACCCCGACCCTTCCTTTAGCGCCATCAACAAATCACTGTACCTTTTGGACAGGTTTGTTCTCAAATCCTCCCAGAACTGTGAATCCAGCTGGAGCAGGAGTCTTCCCTGTGGAGACATTTTCTGTCTCTGTTTCCCCTTCTTCTCCTCCTGTCTCCTCCTCTGAAAGACCTTTACATTTAGACGGATCCTTCTTCTTCTTCTCAGTTGCACCTTTCTTGTTTTTCTTTTTCTCTCGGACAGGCTCGTCATTGTTATCAGATTCAGAGACCAACACAGTCACCGCTTCTGATTTCCTCTTTTTAGGGTGCTGAAGTTCTTGCCTGCTGTCTTCCTCTGCTTTTCTTTTCCTTCTGGTGTCCTGCTGTTCTGTCTGCTCTTTGGGAGGGTGTTGTCTCTGTTCTGTCAAACTCTGTTTCTGCTTCTCTTTCACCTTCTGCTGCAGTTTAGCCAATAGCGCCTGAGAGCGAGACTCCTTGGAAACACTTCCGTCATCCTCCTCTCCAAGATACCTGTGAGCAACATTGACAGAGTGTAATACATGCAACAGCACAGCAGCTCCTGTTCACTTTAATAGCGTGTGACCTCAGAGTTATATGCTTCTATCTACATTTTTGTTAAAAATATGTGATTCTCAAAACACTATTTTCTGACAACATATTCATATTTTGTTTAGGTTTATCTTTAGATTAATACCCATATAAGTATTCATTTTCTGATTTGGTTCTAGAGAGTTCCAGTTGTGAAGCTAATCCGTGCTGACAATACTTTACTCTCTGCTTTGTGAAGTTTTGAAACCTCTCAATATTGATGATTTTACTTTTGAGGCTTTGAGAATGATTGATATAAATGCAATCTAAATAGAAAGTCATTTTGAATCACGTCTGACTCTGATTAAAAGGCCTGCTGATGTTAATTATACACTAACACTACTAACGTTTATTAGCCAGAATTGAAGTACCACAATTTTACAATTTTATTTATCATTTTACAACAAATAAAAATTACAAGTGATAAAAATAAAACTATTTTACATGGTGCAGTGCTGAGGATGAATTTGAGATTAAAAGTCTGACAGCTTGGGGGAAAAGCTACTCTGCAGTCTGGTGGTGCGGCAGCAGAAACTTCTATATCTCTTCCCAGAAGGCAGCAGGGTGAACAGGCTGTGGCTGGGTGGGGACTGTCCTTTGGTATCCCTTTTTCATGGGGAGATTGTGTTGAACACTGAGCTGAATTCCACAAACACCATTCTGATGTCGGTGTTGTTCTCAACGTGTGTGAGGGCTGAGTAGAGTCTTGAAAGCAAACTGGTGAGGGTCCAGGCTGGCTGGGATGTTCTTGTTTTCAGACTAGACACTGCAGGCTTTTTAGGTTCAGGAACTGTTACGCGATAATAACACGTTAACTTGCTCAGCCCTAGTATATATATATATATATATATATACACACACACACACACACAAAAAAAATCATTAACTCTACTTTACTGTGATGATAGCAATTAAGGCTAAACTTTCAAAATGTAGGAATCTGAGATACATTCAGGTGGTTGAAGAACATTTTAGTGATCTGATGCAAACTCTTCCATGCCTCGAACTGGGTTTGTGTCTGTTTATAACAAGTGTACTGCAGCTGACGCAGTGATGAAAGTGACTACAATAAGACCTCAGAAACTGACAGTGATGGCCTGAGCTTGTTCAGCCGAAGTACAGAAAAACATGGGAATCGACAAGAGACCATAAAATATTGAAAAGCTGAAGACAGAGGGAGGAAAGCAGACAGAGGAACAGAACAAACTGCAAAATATGTAGAAAACGGGGGTGTACCTTAGCAAATAAAACCTTATACTTCCAATAAGGAAATGAGTAAACAATATGCACAACAGGCAGGTTTTTGATATAACAAGTACATTTAGAACAGTCACTGATATTTTGACAAATTAAAGACCTTACTGCATCTTAGTTTTGCTATCAAGGAGAAAAGCCAGATAAAACCGTATAACTCCAAGGTAATGTAGTAATGTGACATAATTAAAAGAAGAGACCAACGATGTAACATCAAGATAAAACAGAAAATAAACCCACCTGTTCACAAGAAACAGAGACATTCCAACAGCAGGATGAAGCGTCCAACGACAGTTTTTGAGAACTGTTCAGATCTCCCGCATTAGGAAAATATTAACGTTAAATATAAAGTAACCCGGTCCAGATTTGCTAACAATTCTGTTTATTTAACATACTGTATACACTCTGCTTATTCTGAACTACAAAAATCACCAACTTCTCATGTGTTTCCCGTGCTGGGCGCGGTTTCATGACGCATTGAAGCAGTCGCATTTTTTTTTGCGTCACCAGTCGGGCGCGGCCACATTAATTAGATTTTTCGGTGTTAAAATTCAAATAAAAAACGATGTAGCTTTTCGAGCCATTTTCCCATGGGCTATTAAAAATTTTGTTGTTACTGATTTTAAAAAGCACAATCGCAACAGCAGACTTTTCACCGCTGCCCCGCATGGATCAGTCCACCCTGTGACGTCCACCAATGAAAACAAAGTGTGGGCAGTTTAAACAGCGGAGGGAGGGCGCTGGCAGCAGTTGGTTAACGTTAGGCGTATTTAGGTTGTTATCATTTGCTAAAGTTTGCGTTTTCCTGCTAATTTTATGTTTGGTGTGTAAGTACCCAAAAAAAAAATGACAGAAGAGTCAGCTGTCAAAGTCTGTGTTCGAGTGCGTCCGCTTATCGCGAGGTAAGTTTGAAGCCATCAGCCAGTTAGAAGTTAGGAGCTAGCTAAGTTACCTATCGTTAATGCTAATGCTGACTTTTTGAAATGTATTGGTAGCTATTTCGAAAACCAATAACGACTATTTGTTTAAGCAAATAACGTTCGTTAACAGTTACAAATAAAATGTATTAACTGAACTAACCTTAAGTAAAGCAAGTAACGTTACCTTAACGTTACTGTAGTAGCGGTAACGTTAAGTCTGTTTTCTTCATTTGAATGACTGCTGCAAAAAACCAAATGCTTTGGAGTTTCTAAGTTACCTAGATGTTGTTTTGGATTTACTAACGTAACACGGGGACTCGAGATGGCGCCGTTTAGTCAGAAAGTTAACTCCTAACGTTACATTTATTCATTTAACGTTAGCTGCCTCTTTTATCCAAAGCGACTTACAGTTGCTAACCTTATATGTGTCAGAGGTCGCACTCCTCTGGAGTTAAGTGTCTGTCTCAGGGACACATTGGTGGAAGTGTCACAGTGGGGAATTGAACCCGGGTCTCTTACCCAAAGGCATGTGTCTTAACCACTTCGCCATCACCACCCCAGATAACATTAGCTTCTGCCTCTTCTGTCTTAGTAAGTTAATTATAAGGCACAAACTGGAGTAACGTTAGTTAACGTTACACTTTCAGGTATATCGTAAACAATCTGCATGAAGGTTTGTAGATTTTAGAAGGTCTTTAATGGTCACAACTGACTGAACATCTGTTTTCTGACTGAATAATGATAACGTTCCCCCTCAAGTTAAGTTAATAGCTAAATGTCATATTTATAAATGCACATTACCAGTTAAAAATCTCATTCTATTGTACTGAATGGTGAAACAACACACTGACTCCCTTTTATTTGTCGAAACATCCAGAGGCTTGTGAATATAGTTTGTGTACAGTTTTCATAAGCCTCTAATAAAATGTGACACTGCATTTGAAAATCCAGTCCCTAATCTGGAATATTACTGACATAGACTTAGAGTACATAATAATTGGGGATGATGTTGTGGACTACAGGTCAGATGCTTGATTTCTCCACCTAATAACCAAACCATCGCTCATTGAATCATCAGTGATCTTTTAACAATTGATACTCAGAGAGCAACATTAAACTTTAATTATTAAACATCAAACTCTCTTGAAGATGTTGTGGAGAATGTCTGTTAATGTTTCCATACATATATCTTGAATGTGTGTCCTTGTTACAGGGAAGAAAGTACTGCTTCGGAGAATGCAGAGCCTGTCCAGCTGTTTTGGAAAACCGATAAGAAATCAATTCATCAGATCGATGATGGGAATTCCACCAAGAGCTTTAGTTTTGGTCTGTTTTGCAGCATGTACAGGATTAAGAAATGTGTTTACTGGATTTGTTGTTTACTGCATCTACTGTATGTTCATTTTCCTCCTCTGTTGTTCGCAGACCGAGTGTTCACTGCCGCAGAAACAACCAATCACCTGTACCAGGAGATTGCAAAGCCTCTGGTTGTTTCCACTGTTGAGGGATACAATGGTATGTAATTAGAAGCAGAATCCAGCAGGACCTGTCTTGTGGTAACATGTTTTTACATACACTCACTGTAGCTGCATAATGTTTATTTTGGGTATATTTCTATTCTGTGTTTGACCCACAGGAACCATATTTGCTTACGGGCAGACTTCCTCTGGAAAGACTTTCACCATGATGGGGAGTGACCGTATTCCTGGAGTCATACCTCTGGCTGTGGAAGATGTCTTCCAAACCATTAAGACTGTAAGAATTGTATCACATGTTTGAAAAATGCTGCTGTTTGTTGTGTAATCATTGTTTATTCTAAACAAGGACATCCTTTTTGCCCAAAGTGTCCAAAGAAGGAGTTCCTCCTCCGGGTTTCTTACATGGAAATCTACAACGAAACTGTGACTGATCTGCTTGTTGACAGCTGGAAGAGAAAACCCCTGGAAGTTCGAGAGGCAATCAACGTAAGTTAGTCATTTGGGAGCTGATTATGTTTCAATTTAGATCTGTTGTTGGTTGGCTGAGAGGGCAATATTATATTGGGCCTAAGCTCCTTCGTAACCTACTTCACACACCAGGAGCACTGAACGCCTGAAACCCTGAAAATATGTATTTTCCTATTTAGGCTTATGCCAAATGGCGATTGGTTTTTCATGCGCTGATATTATGGCGATTTTAACTAACTCGCTGTCAGACCTAAGATGACATAAAAACAGTCTCTAAAATCTGCACCCCACTGCAGTGTTTCCCTTTCATTGATTTATTTGTGGTGACGTGCCACAATACCAACGCTGACTGCCACATACTATCATAATTGTCAAATCATAATTCATTGTGGAGCTGCATGCAGTGCATAGATTTTTGCTCTGCACTTCTGCTTGCTGTCTCTCACACACAAACACATTGAAACAGGGCCGTCTGTATATAGCCCCTCCTATTTGTGCACACTCAAAACATGATCATGTGCTGGAGGAAAGCTGGTTGCCAGTGTAACACCAAAATCTAAACCCAAATGATGATGTTTTCCTAAACCTAACCAAACTGTAACCGCTTCACAACGTCAACAAACCCTCTGGCTCTTAACTTCCCATTTGGGTCACAGGATCTGATAGGTCACACATTTTGGTGTCACACCGGCTTTTCCGCGATTCCATAATCAATCTATAGTTGAATGGTCAGTATCATGAACACTGCTCCACAAATGTGTTAACTCTGAGAAGTGAGTCTATCTGTTTTCTTAACACAACGCTGTCAATGTGGAGACCCACCTTCAAATAAGTTATAAGTAAGCATGTAAGGAACCTAGCTAATAAGGATATGTTAACATTAGAATACAGCTGAGTTGTTGAGGTTAGCACGCTGTAACGTTACATAACTGCAAGTCAATATGATTGCTGTGTGCAGAAAAATATCTATGTGGCTGACCTGACGGAGGAACTGGTTACGTCTCCTGCACAAGCCCTGGCCTGGATTCGGAAAGGAGAAAGTAAGATCTGAGGTTATTACTGAACATGAATGATCCTTACACTGTGCACTGCACACTGTGTGTAACAACCAGTGTGTTGTCTTCACAATCTGCCTCTGTAGAGAACCGTCACTATGGAAAGACAAAAATGAATCAGCGGAGCAGCCGCTCACACACCATTTTCCGAATGGTAAGCAACACCACAGCATACAGTAGTATGAAGCATTCTGGGGAAACGTGTATTTTTCATGAGTTGGTTTTCCTCAGATCCTGGAAAGCCGCGAAAGGAGCGACCCAGCATCAGGTGAAAATGCTGATGGAGTCATTATTGTGTCTCATTTGGTAAGCACAATCCTTTTGATTATTGACTTGTTTACTACTTTCTGTTAACTTTGCTTTCTGTGTTGTTTGTATTATTATTTGTGTTGACACAAGAAAGTTTGCTTCATCTTTTAGAATTTAGTTGATCTAGCTGGATCTGAGAGAGCGAGTCAGACAGGAGCTGAAGGTAAGCTGGAGCTAAGTCCATAGACTGCATGAAATGCATACTAGGCCTGCTATCATGTTTTAGTACATACTACTGCATACAGAGTTTCCAGTAATCCATCTGTTTTGATACCCTAGGCACACGTTTCAAAGAAGGTTGCAATATCAATCGCAGCCTGTTCACACTCGGCCAAGTGATCAAGAAACTGACTGATGAAGGCCAGAAGTAAGTAAACCATGGGCATGCAATACATCCAATAACTGCTGACAGGTTGTATTCTGTACTACTAGCATATCATTTTCATCAGTCAGTGTTGAAACGAGCTCGGGTCTCACATCTACCGATGTGGCTGCACTTTTGAGAGTTTGTTGAAGTGATGAGCTCTAACAATGTCTCTGGCTCGAGCTAGCATCCTGACTTTGGTGTGTGTGTCCGCCCGCCTCAGTGAAACGCAGAGAGCAGAGCGTAGAAGCTGGGTGCTTGTAAATGACACCTAAATGAAAACAAAACAGCAGTAAAGTTTTTGTTTGATTCCTCCCACGTTTACTGCATCGCGGAAATCAGAGGGCCCTTCTCTCAGCCAATTATGTGAGTCTCCAAACTCGTATGGGGTCATGGACAAAATATTTGGCTGTCTAGCTCCATCCTTTAGAGTACATTCATGTTTACATACAGCATACTGATGAGAGGAAAAAGAAAGTTTAAAGGTAGATATTGAAACACCCTCTGTGTAGTTGCTGACATTTGCTAATTCTGTCTTCAGGGGTTTCACAAACTACAGAGATAGTAAGCTCACCCGCATCCTGCAGAACTCCTTGGGTGGGAATGCTAAAACCGTCATCATCTGCACCATCACTCCTGTCACTGTAGATGAGACCCTCAGCACTCTGCAGGTTGGTTGAAATGTGCAGAGTTCTGTCCTGCACACCGCCTAATACTCTACTTTCTCATTTGAATATTCAATTGTTGTATTAGTAATACTAAATGGTATGGTATATTTTATACTATTGGTTCCTTTCCCCTGCATATTTATGCAAGATGAAACACTGCAGCTTAGCCGTTAAATGTATGGCTAGAATCTGCTCCAAACATCCAGACTGTGTCTCAATTCGGGTACTTCCTTGAGTATACTAACATGCAGTACACTGCGTACACTATGTACTTACTTGAGTGTGTTAATTTTGATAGGGTAGTGTTGTCTCAAATCAAACACTGCTGTTGTGCACTAACCGGAAATGACAATAAAATGAAATCGCAATATTGCGCAATCCGCCAGAACAGAGGCCGCCTGCAGACCTCCAAAATAACAGCCACGCTTTATCACCCAAAATAAATGCTCAGAATCGGGTTTATTGCCAAGTTCAAACTTACAAGTCATTTTCTTTGGTATATTGGTGCATAAATAAGAATTTATATAAAATAAAAGCAATAGAAAGCAAGTATTGTCTAATCTCTTTTGAAATTATATCGGTATACATTATATACTGATATACCGCCCAGCCCTACTATCCGGGTACTTACAGTGCACTGCATTTTGCCGTACTTCTTAGTGTGACTGCACTTGTGCACTCAAAATAGGAAGTGTAAATATGGAAGTGAGTGAGTGGAGACACAGCAACAGTCGGTCCTGAAAGTGCAGCTCTATGAGAATTAACATGACCTTTAGAGTCATGTAACATAAGACTGACAAATTAAAGCAGATGATATTTCTTAAAATGTATGTTTATATTAGTTTGCAAGCACTGCAAAGAAAATGAAGAACGACCCCCATGTGACAGAGGTGTCTGATGACGGGGCTCTGCTCAAAAGGTATCGCAATGAAATTGTAGACCTGAAGCGACGACTTCACGAGGCAAGTATTTTTCTTCAGTCATGTTCTGTTTGCCCGATCACTGCAAGTTCCAGTACAGCAGCACTGTCTACCCGCTAACCTGTGAATGACGTCCCTGCAGGTTTCTTCAGTCACACAGACAACAGCCACAGAGAAGGAGGTTCTCTCCCAGCTGCTCCAAGAAAAGGGTCAGCTCCAGAGAGAACAAGAGGACCGGATCAGAAACCTGACCCAACTGCTCGTCACCAGCTCAAACTCTGTTTCTTTTCCAAAGGTAAATATGACACCCAATAAGGCTGTAGTACGAGTGCAGCTGTCCCTTCATTATTATAGTCATAAAGATTCTTATTCTGTCCTGTTAAGATTCCAAAACGCAGGGTCACATGGGGAGGAAAGATGCACAAACTTGCCCGTCTGTCTGGCTGTGATGGTGCTTCATCTGACCTCAGCTTTGCAGAATCTTTCTCTCGAAAGAGGAAAGCAGATCGCTCCTGTCTGGCGATCCTGGGTGAAGGTAAACCGATGCACATACAATATTTTTGTCATTTGCATTTTGCAAATCATAATTCATCTTATAATTCCCATATGATAATTAGTTTAATGCGAACACTGGATATTTTACCAGATGATGAGGACTTTAACTGGGAGATACCTGATGGGCCATCAGATGAAATGGAGATGAGTCAGAGCTCTGTGACTGTTCGAAGCTTTGAAGAAAGGTGAAATTAAACTCCTTTTAATAAAATCCGGGATTGATTTGTGACAATTATATTGGCTACATCTGCTTTTGTGCATGAAAACTAGATGTGTGCACAGTGTGAGGAGTGTTCATGGGTATGTTACTTTTCCCTGTAACTCTGGAGCGGCATTGGTCACATTACCACTAGTGAGCTAATTTTTCCACTTAGAAGCTGGGCCAAATACCGCATCTCTCCTCCTGGCGTCTCTTATTGCCATTTCCTCATTTTCTAATTCTGTTGCGACTCAAGGAGCAGGATGGGGTTCTTTGTTGTTGTTTTTTTTTACGCCAAGAGCCAGACCACCAGCACCCGGTGCATCCTACAAGGCAGCCGACCAGAGTAGTGCTGGCTAAATGCCAGCCTTGTGTAGGGCTCCTCTGTTCATTTAAAGAGTGGTTAAATAATGGTTTGTAGAAAACAGTTGAAAACAAAGCAGTGTACACTGCAGCTGTGAATGACACACAGTGCAGTATAAACAAAAAAGTGTATGAATCTGTCTTAATCTGTAGGTCACCTCAAAGTAAGCCCCTTCATCCTCACAAATCCCTAAATGGTGCATTCATGTCTGCAGTTGGTTATGTGTCTTTTCATTGAGTGGCTTAAATTCTGTACTGTTTATTCATATTATATTCTTCAGCTAACTTAAGTTCAAGCCAGAGGCTACTGTAAGTGGAATTAAAACCCTGTACTTGGAGTATTTGTAGGTAGTACACAATATGTTTCATCTTTTTCCAGTCCCAGGGACTTTGTGTCTTCAGAGCGGTTACATGAGCTTTCAGGGAAAGTGTCCAACCTTGAGCTGCAGCTGGAAATGGAGAGTCAACAGAAAGAGGAGGCTATGACAAAGGTAGAAACTTTGGATGGCAGAGTGGCAGAGCTGGAGCTGCAGCTGCAAACAGAAGCTCAGCAGAAGCTGGAGGCCATGGAGAAAATACAGACAATAGAACAGAGAGCAGCCGAGCTGGAGCTGCAGCTACAAACAGAAGCTCAGCAGAAGCTGGAGGCCATGGAGAAAATACAGCCAACAGAACAGAGAGCAGCCGAGCTGGAGCTGCAGCTACAAACAGAAGCTCAGCAGAAGCTGGAGGCCTTGGAAAAGGTGGAGATGTTGGAGGTCAGAGTGGCAGACCTGGACAGACGGCTGGAAGAACAGAGCTGCACTCAAACTGAAACTGATAAACAGGTGTGCTGTGTTTAATATATCTGCTTACTGAGGATTTCTCCTCTCACTTGGAGGTCAACTGCCATAAAACATGAGAATAGAACATTTGAATACTGTTTGGTTTTGGTCTGGCATGGTAGTGTCTGCTGGTTTGAGTCTAATGTTCATACCTTGTTTTCCAGATGAGAAGAGAGTTTGCAGAGACCATCCAGCTGTGTGAAACTCTTGCTTCAGAGAAGGTAATACTTGATGGATCACCTCTTCTGTAACTTTAACTCAATTCACAACTCGGTATGTTGTTTTTTGCATATGAAAGCATAGAAAAACCTGTTAACTTGTTACCGTTTAAAGTAGCAATTATTTTCAGGTTCTGTCTCCCAGATAAAGTAAACCAAACCTTAATCTGGAGTCATTTAGTTGTGGAGAAGCTATCATATTCTACCAGGAAATCTAATCTGTTACTTCCAGACCAGGCTGAATGTATTCCAAACTATGTCTGAGAGAGCCAATTTCTGGTTTTAAGGGCCAAACAAGTGAAACGCTGAAAACATCCAGGGATTATTAAATGTTAAGTTATATGGTTGGGATAGTGTTTTTACATTTAGAACCAAATGAGGGTAAGCACTTATTCAAGCTACTAGTGATGAAAGGTAATGTGTTTCAAGTGGAAATGCATACTGTCGTTAAATTGATTGAAATTGTATGTTTATAGGAAATGGTGGCTGCTGAGCGGGACTATCTGAAGCAGGAGCTGGGGATGTTCATAGAGCAGACTAAAAGTCTGGAAAAAGAGAAAGCTACGCTGTCAAAGGAGCTGGAGGAGAAGGGAGAAATGGACGAGTTTAAATCTCTGGAAGAAGAGTTCAGGAAAGAGCACGAGGTAAAGTTTTTCCACTCAGTACTTGGATACAAGTACAGCAGAGTCAGATGCATTGGGTTTGGCTTTGTTACTATGTAATATTATTGTAATTTATTTATGCTGTGTTAATTTTCCTTGTATGGTCTTACAGAACGAGATGCAAAATGAAATCTCTTGCTTGAGGAAGGCCCTTGAATCCTCTGAACTCCAATGCCTGGAGCTTCGGGTAAGATGATTTGAGGAAGATGAGGTTTACAAGGCGTTTGTTTTGTGAGAAACTAAATGAGTCACCAAGAGGCTATGTAGGGGAGACTAACCTGCCTGACACACTATCAGTAACTCATGGATCCAAAAACGTTTCAGAGGTGTACAAAAGTGTCCAGCAGGCGTACAATGGCAAAAAAAATGAGGCTTCCCCCTCTCCTTCCATTCACAAAAATAACTGATGGTATCCCTGTTGCTACGGCCCCAACACTATGTGACCCAATTACTGTTAAAAAAAAAATCTTTGTCCTCACTGACTAGAAGTTTCAATTCTTGTTAAAATATTGAAGGTTAGTGAATTTTTAAAATAGACATGTTTATTATTCATGTAATTATAACAGGCCAGACTTTAAGATTGTGGCAGTTTAGTTAAATATTCTTTGTTTTTTGTTTTTTTTCCAAGAACAAACTAGAAACTTTGTCTGAGGAGCTGAAGAAGAAAACTGAATTTGCAGAGGATCTTCAGAGTATGGTATGTGTTTTTAATATGGTCTTCTCACTGTAAGAAGCATAAAGGTGCAGCATAAAAACTGTCCATAAAATGACTCTGATGATGCAGATCAGGATTTCCAAAACAGATTGTACAGTATAAGTATAATCATTGAATAAAAGAATAACGTCACATTACTACTCTATACAACACTACATTATACTACGCTACACCAATCAACTACTTTAAGTGCACATAAACATAAAATAGCATTCTGTACATGATTAGATTAAATATGCTTTGAAAGGTTGAAACTCTGTGTTTGAAGCTTGAACTCCTAATAAAAAAGGTTTTGCCATATTGAAACTAAGTTGACTAGCAACTCTCTCAAAGAACAGTCTAAACTACAAGTGCAAAAGTTTCAAAATAAAAATTTTCAGTTTCAAATCTTTTTTTACCAACATTTGCACACTAGTTTTCAAATCACTATTTTCAAGGTTTCAAATTAGAAAACAACAGTGTTCTCTCTTACGCTGAAAATAGAGGGTACAAACACAGGAAATGCTTTAAATTTTTTTTTAAATGGTTTGCATTGGAGATGTCATATGGGAGTTGCAGGTGAACCACAGAAAGTGTGTGAAGTGTAAGTGCTGAAATTGGTTACAGTGATGGAGGCATGTGGCCTCTGTCATTGAGCAGGCTAATTCTGTGACGTTGTCTCCGTGCAGAGTGGTAAGGACTTGGTGCAGGAGGTGGCAAAGCTTCGTCGCTCTCTGGATGATGCTGAGGGGCTCAGCAGAGACACAAAGAAGGACTGGGCTGTCCTGCGCAGTCAGAACATTGCTCTAGAGGAACTGAATGTAAGTGGGAACATACAAACACTTTTTAGTCTGAACATCTACTTGGCAGTTAGAAGTGGTTTGCCATCTGGCAAGAAATACAGTATTGGGGTTTTTCCTGGCTCAAAATGGGCCTTTGGGGGGTGACTTTGCATGACAGTAAGCGTGATCGATACGCGTACAGTAAAGGGAATGAGTGACCTTATGACCGAAATCTATGCATTTTCTTATTTCTGACCATTTGATTAACAAAAAATGTCCACAATCTGGAGGAGTAACAAGTATGAATTAGTGTATTAATAAATATGAATGAATATGTTATATTAAATATAAAGCCCGACCTGATTTTTAACAACAAGACCTTCATGGACTAGAGCAGAAAATATGGATCTGATGCAATGCTACTATACAAGCAATCCCAGTGAGAGAGGTTATAAGCAGAGACTGTGGGATGTATGTATGGATGCTTCAAAACCCATCATCAACACTGACAAAGAAACAACTTCTAGCTCAGTGTTCTAACATCTGCAAACGGCAGCTCCTATCACAACTAGAGATTGACGAGGTACAACAAATATGCTACGGCAAGGGGGAGCCGGGAATACAGGTCAGCAGGTAGATGTTGTGTTTTTTTTTTTTTTGTTTTGTTTTTTTGTTTTTTTTTACGATTTTGCTGACTTTGTGAGATTTTGCTTATTTGTTGAGTTGTCCTTGATTTTTGTGCTTCTACTATGGATAAGTAGGCTACGTAGTTAAATTGTTTGTTTTTTGTCTGTTTTAACGGTTTATTGTTGATGTATGATCAGGAGTCCGCAAAGGGTGTTTATATTTTGAAAATCGACCGGATTCTCTCTGCCATTCTGTATCTGACTTCCTGCCTGGTTCATCTGCTCTGTGCTGCTTGACGCGGCTTCTGTCAAAAATAGACTGGCAGTGAATATTGAACATTAGCAAAACTTTAATTAAATTTAATTTAAATTTCCCCAAATCATTCAGCCCTACTTGTCATGATCTTATCTCCAGGTCACTCTGACTGCCAACCATGAGAAGATGGACGCTGAGGTGAAGAGTCTGAGGATTCAACTTGAGACCGAGAAGTCGCGCTACAGAAAGATGCAGAGCGATCTCCAAAAAGAGCTGAATGTTGCATTTGACGAGAACACCAAGCTCACCACTCTGCTCGATGGAAAAGTTCCAAAAAGTAGGTCAGCTAATCAGGTTTTGAGTGCAGACATTTAGTCCGTAAAATCAGTTCTAAGATGTTCTCTTTCTCAAGATCTTATAGACAGTGTGGAACTAGAGAGAACAGTGGCCAACCTGAATAAAGAGCTGACAGCGTCTCGTGAAGCAGAGGGAGCCCTCAGAGCTCAGCTGGAGGAACTGGCTTCATTCCAGACTCTTCCAGATAAGATAGACAGTTTGATGAAGCAGGTGAGTCTTCAAACATCCTATAAGAACAGTGTCCGAGTGAAATGGAGAGCATAATACAGTTATCATGTGATTTTAATTCTGTGTTGTCTCAGGTGTGTGAGTTGACTGAGGAGCTGTGTGCTGTTGAAACTCATAAGGACAGCCTGCTCTCAGCACAAGCTCAATGTCAGGAGGAGGCTCAGCAGCTCAGAGACTCCCTGCAGACCTCCCAAGATGAGATTCTGAAAACCCAAGCAGACCTTAGTGCTGCTGTGCTCAGGGAGAAAGAGCTGAGCCAGCAGTGCGTTGATGTAACACAGCAGCTGGATTCACTTCGCTCAAACTTGGAGCGCTCTGATGTTGAGAAGAGTCAGCTCATGGCTACCATTGAAGAGACGGGCTTGAAAGTAAGTTATGGAATAGAAAATAGGTGCTCTTTGCTCATGATTCAAAGTACACCCTTCATAGATTTAAAATGAATGAATATTTTTTGGTAATGTTCTGTCATTAGGAAACTGGTCGGGAATGTTCTTACTTATATTTACTTGCTGATGTTGATGGCTGTAGCTACACTCTCAGCAACTCCCTTAAGCACTTGGTCATGGCGCCATTTATGGCACCCAAAATGTTCCTGGGGGTCAGTCACTAAGCCAGAGTTCCAATTACATCAATTTAAGTGTCTGCTTGGACAAGGTATCAGCAGATAGCCACTATTAAGACTGGAATTGTGGCCAGAAAAACTTGATCGGGACATCCTTAACACAAAGTCACAGTAATGTTTTCATTTTAGCTGGAGGAGAGAGAGCGACATATGGCAACACTAGAAGAAAAGCTGAATGAGGTGCAGCAGCTGATGAAGGATTTGGAGGAGAAGCTTGCTGACAGTGATGCTTTCAGAACCACAGAGGAGGAGATCAGCAAAGAACTCCAAGAACGAGTATGACATTGATGATCCTGGCTTTTATTAAATTAGATATGACTCACTGGTGACGTTGACATTCCTTGACAAGTCAGACGTTTGCTGTATGTCATCTGTTCTCCAGTTATTAGTTATTACGTATGTGCTGGTATTAACTGTAGATCAATTAAGTAGTAATATCATGATTGTAACAAAGTGTTTGTTTTCTTTTATTGGCATATTTCTAGCTGAATCAGCTGACTGAAGAGCTTCAGCATGTGCAAGCTGAGAAAGACGCTCTCCTTTCTGAGCAGAATGCTGGCGCCCAGAGGTCTGCAGAGGAGATGGAGAATCTGCTGTCAACAGTTACAGCTCTCACTGCAGAGAGAGACCAGCTCAGGACGGACCTGCAGGAAAATGTGGAGATGGTAAAAATCCCATGTGACTGCTTTGCCAGTCGAGTTTTTAAAATTCATTTATGTCAACTGTGTTGGGCTTCTGCTGTGTTTTTGTCATACTCTAAAAGGAAAATAATTGTTTTACTAAACAGATGATTGACCATCAGGAGGAGCTAAGGACAGCCCTGGAGAAAAATCGTGTACAGAAGGAGCAGATCAAACAGCTGGAGACTACACAAACATCCAGGAGGGATGTTCCTCCCAGTGAGATGAGTGCACAGCTAGAGGAGCTGCAAACACACGTGAGAGTTTACATAATGAAAACTGTCATAACAAACATGTACTGTTATCCAGGAGCCTGCCATGTTTCTCTGTTCAGAGACTTCATAACTTTATACTCACTACAGACCCACTTCAGGTGGTAACATTGAGGCACTGAGGTTTAATACCCAGCCCTAGTTAGCTAGAAGTTAAAATGATCACAATACCAAATGTTGAAATTGTCTGAGGGATTAAATATGTCCTGTGTAATTAAATCCTGATAAGTTTTCACAATTTAACAGACGAGGACTCTAGCTGAGGAGCTGGAGAGTGTGCGAGCAGAGAGAGACCGTCTGCTGTCTGAGAGGACGGCCAACACTCAAACTCACAGTGAGGAGGTGGAGAAGCTGCTGAGCAGAGTGACGTCTCTCAGTGAGGAGAGAGATCAGCTGCAGGACACCCTGGAGGGACTGAGACAGGAGAAGCAGCAGCTCAGAGCAGAGCTGGAGGACAGGATGGAGATGGTATGTTAACATTGTTTCTTCTAAAGTGTTTTTATAGGTCTTGAATCCCAGTCCAGAAAAAGAAAAGAATATGTTCTCTGTTGCAGGTTGCACAAGCCCAAAGTGGGTTCACCCAGCCAGAAAAGCTGACCCCAGAACTGCAAACACAAGATGAGAACATAACCCAACTACAGCAAAAGGTAACAGCAGTGAAGTTAATAGTGTGATGATATTCTATATTTTCCTTATTGTCAACAAGCCTCACAGGCAGAGCCAAACAAACAGTGGATATATCTACTAACAAGTCTAATCATAGCCTGATGTCTCTTCTTCCTCGGAGCCACAGAGCTCCACTGTTCACTAGAAACTATTAAACCCAGTGAACATCATTGTTGCACTGGGTGACATGTTCCTTTCACACCACGAACACCCAACACTTTAGTTTGTTCTTTCTCAGGCCCACACACACTGTCCTGCTGCCCCAAACACTCACTAGAGTCTCCAAAAAATGCACTATTTCCTCCTGAGAAATGTTTGTATAAAAAACCTAAAACTATAATAAGTGAGCCTTGTTTTTTTTGTTTTTTAAATTAAACTATGTGTGCCCTGTTTTAAAATATGTATGTATCCAGTGGGCTTGAGAGCCGCAGACAAAGTAGGGAAGTCAACATTTTTTAGCGATGGACCAACACCTTGCTGTTTTTGGTCTCTTTATAGTATTTGTTGACAGTAAGCAAAAGCTGGATTAGTGTCAGCCATGTCTCAAGCAACTCTGGTGGTTGATACTTGAATTATGTACTGTGGCCATTTTCCACCGCAGATAGAGCAGCTGCAGGCTACTCTGCAGGCCGTCAGTGAGCAGAAGAGCCAGTTGGAAGATGATCTGCAGCGTAATGTGGAGCTGGTGAGTTGAAATAGTTTTTGGTCAAACTGAGATCTGACGTTTTGTGGTTTAAATGTGATCACATTGCCAGGGATGTTGAATAGCTTGTACTCACACATTACTATATATTTTTTCTCTTGTATGGATGAATGGACAATTTGCTACTCTTTCCCTCATTTTCAGGCTACAGAGACTCAAAGCCTTCTACATTCACTTCAACAGCAGCTCCAAGAGCAGAATCAAAGAAACACTGACCTGGAAAGACTAAACCAAGAGAGGCAAGCTCAGCTAGAACAGCAGGTTTGTTTCTTACAACTAGTGTGCGAGATTAAATTGTGACCAGATTTCTCGTCAGGTTAAAAGCTGTCTCGCAATATCGCATTCTATTAAGCCACAAAGTAAAGCAAATGTATATCTGATAACACTCTCGGAGCAAATCAACTCCACCCAGCTGATGCGACACCTCTTGCACGGTGAGTCACAGCCAGTTGTGACAGAGTGGTAACGTAGCTGGTAGAGTCTTGCAATATAAACATCTAAAAACTGAGCAACTGTTCTCTGTTTGGGACTGTGAGCTGCACTTCAGAGGTGCTGAAATTAACGTGTGGATTTGTGTTGAGATTTCTGTGTGATCACTAGTGTTGTCTGTTAGTTTTACATGCAACATGTAGTCCCAAACTGGGTCAGTCAAAACGGTCTGAAGCAGGAAAATACCAGCAGAGCAGTAACATAATGCACGGCAAAGTAAAGGGCAGGTGGACTTCTCATTAATTGATTAAGTTAGTCTCGTAATATTCTGACTTTTTTTTTCAACATGTTTTGAACAGAAAGTTTTGAACATGAGCAGAAAACCTGCTGAAATACAGGAGCTATTAAAGAGGTCATATTATACTTTTTGGCTTTTGCCTTCTCCTTTTATTGAGTTATATACTTTTTTTTTTTTTTTTTTTTTTTTTTTTTTTTTT
>NC_060159.1:970242-1039216 GCF_021292245.1 Micropterus dolomieu | reverse complement strand
AATAGTGTGATGATATTCTATATTTTCCTTATTGTCAACAAGCCTCACAGGCAGAGCCAAACAAACAGTGGATATATCTACTAACAAGTCTAATCATAGCCTGATGTCTCTTCTTCCTCGGAGCCACAGAGCTCCACTGTTCACTAGAAACTATTAAACCCAGTGAACATCATTGTTGCACTGGGTGACATGTTCCTTTCACACCACGAACACCCAACACTTTAGTTTGTTCTTTCTCAGGCCCACACACACTGTCCTGCTGCCCCAAACACTCACTAGAGTCTCCAAAAAATGCACTATTTCCTCCTGAGAAATGTTTGTATAAAAAACCTAAAACTATAATAAGTGAGCCTTGTTTTTTTTGTTTTTTAAATTAAACTATGTGTGCCCTGTTTTAAAATATGTATGTATCCAGTGGGCTTGAGAGCCGCAGACAAAGTAGGGAAGTCAACATTTTTTAGCGATGGACCAACACCTTGCTGTTTTTGGTCTCTTTATAGTATTTGTTGACAGTAAGCAAAAGCTGGATTAGTGTCAGCCATGTCTCAAGCAACTCTGGTGGTTGATACTTGAATTATGTACTGTGGCCATTTTCCACCGCAGATAGAGCAGCTGCAGGCTACTCTGCAGGCCGTCAGTGAGCAGAAGAGCCAGTTGGAAGATGATCTGCAGCGTAATGTGGAGCTGGTGAGTTGAAATAGTTTTTGGTCAAACTGAGATCTGACGTTTTGTGGTTTAAATGTGATCACATTGCCAGGGATGTTGAATAGCTTGTACTCACACATTACTATATATTTTTTCTCTTGTATGGATGAATGGACAATTTGCTACTCTTTCCCTCATTTTCAGGCTACAGAGACTCAAAGCCTTCTACATTCACTTCAACAGCAGCTCCAAGAGCAGAATCAAAGAAACACTGACCTGGAAAGACTAAACCAAGAGAGGCAAGCTCAGCTAGAACAGCAGGTTTGTTTCTTACAACTAGTGTGCGAGATTAAATTGTGACCAGATTTCTCGTCAGGTTAAAAGCTGTCTCGCAATATCGCATTCTATTAAGCCACAAAGTAAAGCAAATGTATATCTGATAACACTCTCGGAGCAAATCAACTCCACCCAGCTGATGCGACACCTCTTGCACGGTGAGTCACAGCCAGTTGTGACAGAGTGGTAACGTAGCTGGTAGAGTCTTGCAATATAAACATCTAAAAACTGAGCAACTGTTCTCTGTTTGGGACTGTGAGCTGCACTTCAGAGGTGCTGAAATTAACGTGTGGATTTGTGTTGAGATTTCTGTGTGATCACTAGTGTTGTCTGTTAGTTTTACATGCAACATGTAGTCCCAAACTGGGTCAGTCAAAACGGTCTGAAGCAGGAAAATACCAGCAGAGCAGTAACATAATGCACGGCAAAGTAAAGGGCAGGTGGACTTCTCATTAATTGATTAAGTTAGTCTCGTAATATTCTGACTTTTTTTTTCAACATGTTTTGAACAGAAAGTTTTGAACATGAGCAGAAAACCTGCTGAAATACAGGAGCTATTAAAGAGGTCATATTATACTTTTTGGCTTTTGCCTTCTCCTTTTATTGAGTTATATACTTTTTTTTTTTTTTTATGCATGTAATAGGTTTGCAAAGTGAAAAAGCCCAAAATCCATTGTTTCATTTAAATTCTAAGTGAATTAAAATGAAACAGTTTGTCATTGAGCTGAAAAGTTGCTGCTTGCACATTTAGAGAGGTTACGTCCCCAAAAACACAAAAGAGGGGGAAAGACTAAATCATGCCTGCATGCGTGTTGCCTCAGCAGGGATGATGCCACATGTTGATGTACAGGAAAAAAAACGTATCTGAAAGCAACACAGAATGCCTGGGAGCTGGGAGCTGCACTACATTAGATTCCATTATATTTTAAATTGTTTCCCTTTACAAAAAGAGAAATTTTGACCAGAATGCAGAAAATTAAGTGTTTAGTGCTCAAGATTTTCATATAAAAACATTTGAAGTTTTCTTAAAAATGGTGTTAATGGGTCAATTTAATCAATGGAAAGCTGTTTTGAAGTCACTAGTGGTGAGACACAAATTGATGAAATGAAACAAGTGTTAAAAAAAAAAAAAGAAAGAAGAGAAAAAAAGAAAAGGGGGAAAAAAAAAATGGTGTTAAAGTCTCTCCTCGATCTGGAGAACCCAGTCTTGTGTCTCATCTCATCTTGTGGGTTAAGTGTCTCGTCACACCCCTACTTAAAACACCTTTCACTAAAGCTAAATGCATAGTGGCCGTTTCGGAAGTTCTGTAGCCCATTTGATGTTACAAAGTGTTCTTATTTTTAGGTTGCAAAGACTGAGTGTCTTCTTAAGGAGCTCCAAGAGCAGAAGCAAAAGAACTCCGATCATATGAATCTCTGTGAGCAGAAGGAGTCTGACTTGGAGCAACAGGTGAGTTGAAATTTTAATAAAGTGTATTTTGACCACTGATTCTTCATTGTCATCGTTCTGACTCCTAAAAATCTTCCCATTTAAACAGACAAGGACTCTAACCGAGCAGCTTAAGAGTGCACAAGCAGAGAGGGATGCCCTGTTGTTTGAGAAGGAGACCAGCTGTCAGACGTCCACAGAGGAGGTGGAGAAGCTGCTGAGCAGAGTGACGTCTCTCAGTGAGGAGAGAGATCAGCTGCTGGACACACTGGGGGGACTGAGACAGGAGAAGCAGCAGCTCAGAGCAGAGCTGGAGGACAGGATGGAGACGGTAAAACTTGGAAACTGTGTACGCCTGTGTGATCTCAAACTAAAGACTATCATATGTAGTGAAACATAAATAATTTCTCCAATCCACACCAACCGTTCCCACACCAACTGTAGCTAAATGCTAAAGACTGACATGAAAGTTCAGCCATTACATTTGCATCTGAAGTTCTTTCATCCATTTACATGTCATGCTAATGTGCAGTTTACAGTCCAGTAGTGTCATAAAACATTTTTTAGATTTAAGTGAACTGAATCATGGGCAAACTCTTATCAAACAATTCAACATGTGGCTTGACCAGATTTGCAGATATTGATCCTCAGCCACAGCAAAAGGGCCAATTGCAAAGTGCCATTCAACAGAAGATGGCCTTAATGTTAAACCAATAGTCACCAATAATGCCCCCAATCTTCTCAGAAATGAGAGAATCAGATACACACCGTTTATGGTTAATTGACTGCCGTTCTGTTTTTAAAATCAAACTTTATTCAAGGTGAGAGAGAGATTATTTAAACCTTTAGTACAAACTGAGGTCACATTGTTCTCTCTATTTTTCATATGCAGTATGAGTCACAGCAGCTGCTCAGTTCTGAGCCGTACTCGCTGAAAGAAGAGGAGGAAGCTCAACGACTTCTGCAGGTTAGATCATGTCACTCTTATTCTCATTGTTACACCACAGTGACCTTTTTCACAATTGGTCCTTTGTCCCCTAAAAAGACTCTTGAAGCAAGCAAGAAACAACTATGTTTGCATCTCTTTGCTCTGAGCGACATTGCTACTTAACAATTTCCAGTTTATATTGTTGCTCAGGCATTCAGCTGTGTTCTGAAGTAGATAAAGGCCTTGTCAGAAATCAGTAATACTGAAAATATTAAAGTATCCCTCCACGGTGTTGCAGATCCAACAGCTAGAGGAGCATCTGGCGAAAAATAAGGAGGATATGCGGCAGTTGAAGAATGACCTTCAAGAAAATGTAGAACTGGTGAGTTAATTCTTTCTACATTTTGGTTCAGTTACTGCACATTGGCGCTTTAACCAGTGATCAGAGAAAGCATTTACAGTTAGCATCATTTACTTTATGGCCAAAACTGTCCCACCCATATGTGATAGTTGAACATGTGATTCCAAAACCATGAACATTAGGTCAGGGCTCTGTGCAGACCAGTCAGCGTCTTCCACAGCATTACAGCACTGTTATGGTGCTGGCTTCGTGCTCGGGGACTCTGTCCTGTTAAAACAGGAAAGAACCAAACAAACGGTCGTATAAACACATCAGCGGCCCTGGCATACATTTGTCTGTATAGTGTAAGATACAATATCATACAATACAATCTTTCAGTTCTTTTTTTTTTTTCTTGGATCACTAGTAAAGTGTCTAAACATAATGAGCAGGGCTGTATGTACTGATCATTTTCATGAATGATTAATCTGCCAACGACTCAATTATCAAAATAGTTGCTGATTAGTTTTCTTTCTTTCGACAGAATAATAGACTAACCCTTGCAGTTGTAGTAATGAGACAGCCCCAGACGTCCCTGGTTGTTGACAGTAGACTGTTGGACTTGTTGTAAACTCCTTTTTAGTGACTCTTCAACTGATCTTCACTTGTACACTCATGTGGTGGTAAAATCTTTCAGATGATCAATAATCAGGAGGAGCTGAGGGTGTCTCAGGAGAAGATCAGAGTTCTACAAGATGAGATCAGCATGCTGAGGAGTCAGAAGGCAGAGCTGGAGGGCAGAGCAACCAATGGGAGTGATGCAAAGAGCACCCTGCAGTTACAAGAGCTCCAAAAACAGGCAGGACTACATTTTTATACATAAAGAATACACAAAATGAGCCGGTTGTCTAATGCTGGCTGTCGCTTATTAACAGGGCTGA
This sequence comes from Micropterus dolomieu, assembly GCF_021292245.1. Lineage (NCBI taxonomy): Eukaryota > Metazoa > Chordata > Actinopteri > Centrarchiformes > Centrarchidae > Micropterus > Micropterus dolomieu. The sequence continues at coordinate 1,034,597 of NC_060159.1, read as the reverse complement.
ACGATGAATTGTTTTCAAATTGAAATTGCGTTTTGAAAGAACACGATTAGCTAATCGTGAAGATCGCGATTAAAATGTAGGTTGATTATACAGCGCATCTGACCCGTTTTAAACAGTCCTGCAGTTACAGATTCATTCTGTTGTCATCCTTGTTTGACAGATCTGCTCGCCAATCACAAGTGCCATACCCCTCCTGTTATGGTCCTATTTACCAATCAGAGTGTGCACAGGGCATGTACATTTTACAACAACAAACGAAACTAGAGGAAAACATGGGGTAAAAAACTCACACTGAAGTGTTCAGCAGCGGAGCGTTTACCTACACTTTGTTGACATGTTAATTTGTCATTTTGTGTACTTGAACTACTGATAACAGCTCTCTGTGAGCCCGTTTCGTTCTGCTCTGTGCAGGCTATATATCCATATGGAGCATTTCAGAATAAGAGTGCTTTGCCTGCCTGCTTTTGCTGACTTGGTTAGATGTTGCTAATGTGTTCAGTTGTCCTTGCTTTTTGGGATTCTGCCATGGTTAAGTAGGCTACATAGTTAAATCGTTTATTTTTTCTGTTTTTACCCAGTGGTCTGACAATAAATTGATACAGCAATATATTGTTGTACATTTTTCCATGATACTGTATCGATATTCCAGCCCATCATATCGATACATAATATTAATAAAAAAATTGCGCTTCAATGGTTAGCTCAGTGCAAACATATAATGGGGAATCTCCCTTAACGGACATTAGCATTGCGATCGCGAAAATACAATCTTGACATAAACTTCACATTTTGCTTCACATGCTGAACATCCTGAATGACATACTGTGCAAATACTTATAGTACATGTTTCCTGAGCTCTGTGTGACATAAAATAGCTGCTAATTTGACTCTCTTGATCTGCTACTCTAACATTAATGCTTCTGCACTCCACACAGACCAGCTATAGGGTCAAAACTCACATCCAATATTCCCAGTGGTGTAAGAATACAGCTATCAGTAGAAAGAGAAAGGACAGCACAATGCTGTGTGACCGAACAGTTATTAATATAATGTGATGTACAGATTAGACGTAGGTGGTACACAGCTATTTGTATTTGCAGAAAAAAATTCAGTGAATTTGCATTTTATGTGCCTTTTTTATAAACAAATGTTTTGATAATAATTTTTCATAGTTGCTCTGTAGTTTTATTTACAGACTGAGCAGATTTGTGCAGTTTGGATTTGCAGCAAATGGTAAACTTTTTCACAGGCATTTTGTATTAATAGACAGATATCGTGATGTATCACTTTAGGACTGTCAAGCGAAATATTGATTATCACAGATTTGCTGTATCGTGAGGTACCCTGCAATTCCCACCCCTATTTTTAACTGTGTTTATTGTTGATGAGTCTGCACAGGGCGTTTTTATTTTGAAAATTGACCGAATTCTCTCTGCCTTCTGTGTTTGACTTCCTGCCCAGTTCATCCTCTCTGTGGTGCTTGACACGGCTTCCATCAAAAATAGACTGGCAGTGATTATTGAACTTTAGCTAAACTTTTTTTTAAACTTTTTTTTTTAGATTTTTTTTCCCCCCAATTCGTTCAGCCCTACTTCTTAAATAGATCAACAGATTTTAGACAAATTTTTTAATTTATTTTGAATTTTTGAAAACATTGTTAAGCAGGCTCATTCAAATACAGATATTATATTCACATCTGTCCCAATATCTGACATTACAATGAGGCGTCCATTTGTTCCTGACAGAATCAGGGGCTGACAGAGGAGCTGGAGAGTGTGCGAGCAGAGAGAGACAGTCTGCTGTCTGAGAGGACGGCCAACACTCAAACTCACAGTGAGGAGGTGGAGAAGCTGCTGAGCAGAGTGATGTCTCTCAGTGAGGAGAGAGATCAGCTGCTGGACACCCTGGAGGGACTGAGACAGGAGAAGCAGCAGCTCAGAGCAGAGCTAGAGGACAGGATGGAGACTCTTCAGACAGAGGTTAGTGTCAGATAGATTTCCTTTCATTAAATAGCATCCTTTGTCGGGTTACGCCATTTTTTTTTTTTGTACACATGATAGCAGTTGTAATAGGATATTTGGATTATAAGCAGTGTAGGTAGGTAAGTTTATTGTCACAATATAACAAGTTGTAGAGTGAAATTGAGTATTTGTACCTCCCTTCTGCTACATAAGAGATAATATACATTAATAAAGAATCAATCGTGAAAAATGGTAAACAGAAAAACTATCATCAGTGGAGCAGTGCTGAGGATGAATTAGAGTTTAAGAGTCTGACAGCTTGGGGGGGAAAAGCTGCTCTGCAGTCTGGCGGTGCGGCAGCAGAAACTTCTATATCTCTTCCCAGAAGGCAGCAGGGTGAGCAGGCTGTGGCTGGGTGGGTACTGTCCTTTAGTATCCTTTGGGCTCTGCAGATACCTCACCTCACCGATATCACTGATGCTCAGCAGATGGTACCAATGATCTGAGCAGTTTTAATCACCCGCTGCAGAGCCCTCCGGTCCTGGGCCGTGCACATTCCATGTTAGTGATGTTTAAAGCCCCAGCTGGAGTTAAGAGACATTTGTGTGATCTTTTTAACTTCTCTCTGCCTCACAGTTGAGGATTCTAACTGAGAAACTGGAGACGGCCAACACTCAAACTCACAGTGAGGAGGTGGAGAAGCTGCTGAGCAGAGTGACGTCTCTCAGTGAGGAGAGAGATCAGCTGCAGGACACACTGGAGGGACTGAGACAGGAGAAGCAGCAGCTCAGAGCAGAGCTGGAGGACAGGATGGAGACACTTCAGATGGAGGTTTGTGACAGCACGCACTGCCCCTCTTCCATCTTTCTTCTATTTCTGTTACAGGTCAGTGTTTCCCCTACCATTGTTTTAGGAGAGCGGCCCGTGCCGCTAAAACCCCGCGCCCCCTGAAAGAATTACAAAATATATAATTAGGTTTTATATAAAAAAATAAAACCCTGGACGTGCGAAATAATAAAGCTGCTTTCACAAATGGGCAATATCACTATCTATACACTATCAAGAGCTCACCCCAACAAAAGTGCAGCCACATCGGCAGATGCAAGACAAAAACTCATTGCAGACTTCATGACTGTGTGTTCAGAGTCAGATATTCCATTAGAAAAAAAATCAAAGTTACGTCTGGTCAAGCTTTGCAAATAAGGAGGCGCACTGCCCACGTGAGAGTAGCCTCCGTCAGACCTACTTCTTACCGTGTGTTCAGCAGCATATGGAGGCTGTCAAGTAATAACCTATTTAATAGGGAACAATTCACAATACATGTACTGCAACAATGTATAAATTGCAAACTGTTCCCTATTAAATGGTAGACTGTTATAGTATTTTGATATCCTACTGTTGTAATACATTCATTGTAAATTGTCCCCATAAATAATTGCACAGACATTTGGATATTTATATATGCATATTTGCATGATGCATCAAATTCATTTATTGATTCAATTTGTCATATTTTCATATTGAAATTTCAATCCTGCACCACATGACTACAGTCTTTCTTATGACAATCTGCTTAAATTGTAAAACACAGAATTCCAAAAAATTTAAACGGCAAACACAGAATTTTTTTTAAAAATAAAACTGAATCTCGCAAAAATTTAAATGGATTTCATAGGGCCCAGGTCTGGTCATCCAGTATGTGAATGTAGCATCACTGTAGCAAGCTCCATCAGGAGGTGGTTACTTTAGCAGTAGAAATGTGAAAGAAGAACAGAGAACATCTATGACGACACCACAGATCTGTAACAAGCCCACTCGGCAACACTTCTACCACCCCCCTGGAAGAAATCCTAGGGGAAACATTGCAGGTTGTTATGTAGTTGGGTAATTTTGAGACTAGACTAGGTTTGTTAAAATTTATAGCCTACCATACTGTGTTCCTGCTTAGCTCGGAGTACAGTGACACAGCTACAGCAGGAAGAGTTTTAGCATACCATTTATGTACAATAATTGAGTTTTCTTTAAGAACAAAATCATTAAGCAATTGTCCTGCATCCGTAGATATACATTTGGGCTCCAAGCAGTGATAGTGCACTGTGATTAGCCCATCAGTAAGATACGTTTTGCCCCTCTGTTCAAATACACTGATTTCCTGTTTTGCTTAAATTGGTTTCCATGTGCCGTAGAAATCTTCTCTATGTTTTTGCAAATAACGTGCTGGCAACACACAACACTCTAGCCTTCTGATATTTGGTAATAGCAACGTTACATTTTGCAAGTGAGAAGGCTGATCGAGATGCGTCTTTAATGACTGAATAGGTCTCTATTCTGTACCATGAAAGCCCAAAGCATTATTATTCTACAGAACTGTGAAAGATGAAAGCAATGTGGGGGAAGTGAATGATGTACAGTAAGAAATAACTGGGCAGCGGTGTGTGGTGAATTCATCTGAGCAGCTGATCTGCAGTAAACAAAGCATATCATGTATCTAGTGACAGAGTAGCTTACGAGCCGTTACTGTAACACACCAGGACAAACTGACACTGTTTTATACAAAGAAAGGAATAACATCATGTGTTACATTTGCTGAATTTACAAGAGAGGACAAATAATTAAGAATCTGTCTTAGACGGAGTGTCACAGACTCTCTCAACTATTCACAAAACTGATTTTTTTTAAAAATTTTTCTAATTTATTTTTTAAGGGGGTGGGTGGGGGATTTGCCTCAAATTAACATTTACATTAACATTTTGTTTTAAGGCTTCTGAAACACAAGAGCTTCTGGAGTCAGTCCAAGAAAAGCTGTGTAAACAGAAGCAGATGAACTCTGATCTGGAGGGACGGCATCAGGAGAAGCAACGCACTTTAGATCAACAGGTTAATGTCTCACACCTTACTTGTTATAAATGGCAATAACTTGCTTTTATGAAACACTTCAGAGCAGGATGATCATTCCAATTGTACCCCTCTCTACAGCTGATAACTCTAACTGAGAAACTGGAAAGTGTGCGAGCAGAGAGAGACAGTCTGCTGTCTGAGAGGACGGCCAACACTCAAACTCACAGTGAGGAGGTGGAGAAGCTGCTGAGCAGAGTGACGTCTCTCAGTGAGGAGAGAGATCAGCTGCTGGACACACTGGAGGGACTGAGACAGGAGAAGCAGCAGCTCAGAGCAGAGCTGGAGGACAGGATGGAGACGGTAAATTTGTGCAAGTTTCATTGGTAATCCAAGGACCGTAACTTAGGCCTCAAAGCAGACTGCGTCAAAGCATTTCTGTTGTCAGTTAACTTATAAAAAATGACACGTTGTGGATTTGGTTGGGGTAGGTACCATACTATTACTTGGCTAGGTGCAGTTATCATTTGGCAAACTGCCGATGGTAAACGGACTGTATTTACATACAGTATCTCACTCATAGCTCATACACTCATAGTATCTCAAGATGATCTCTAACAAGGCCTCCTTTCACACATTAAAAAAACATCCAGTGGTGTTTTGGCCTCAGAAATTGTCCCCATGCCTCTGTTAACATTTCTGTCAACTGTGATGCCGGTTCTGATGATGTGTTGCTGTTGTCAGGTGGACCAGCTTGAGAAGGAGCTTCAAATTTGCAGGGCGAGACAAGCTCTCGCTGAAGCTGAAGCTGACTCCTCACAGCAGGTTAGCCAACAGTTCTACTAGTCATCACTTGTTTTCCTGGTCTTTTTGTTTCAGTTATTTATGATCTTCATATAATCAGAAATCAGAATTTGGGAAGTCTTACCAAGTTCAATAAATACTGAACTAACTTCTGAAGAGTTAGCCTGTGCTGGGATCTGTTGTGAAAAGTAATTATATTAGAGAAGAGATTTGGTATACTGAGGCAGCTAGGAAAAACTATATTGTGTAGTTCTCTTGTTGCAAGTGAGGACCAGCCTACTTTTTCCTATAGTACACACTGAGGACGATATTTATCTCCTGAGATGTAACACAGGACACAGTGGGAAATGGTATGAAGTTGGAGCGAGCAGCATGAGAATAAAGGATCTGAAGGGCACTGTGCACAGTATTGTAGGCACGTGGGTGTGTAAAGATGGTTATTGTAAGTGAGGTTTTATATTTCTCTCTGTTCAGTTGCTCAGTGAAACAAACACAACGGTCTCAGCACTCAGAGAGCAGCTGAGCAGTTTGGATCACAGCACCAGTGGAGTGAAAGACACTGGGTCATCACGGCTGCAGGACTCTGCTGAGAAGCTTCAGGTGATGTCTCCAGGTCATTTTTATTAACCAGCAGCTGATGGGAAAGACAATCTAACATGAGAGTTCAATATAACTCTGAAACCATTGAACTCGTATCATTGCAGGAGTCCTTCAGAAAATTCCAGCAGTTTGAAGACACTTGTTCCAAGTATCGCTGCACACTCCTGGACAAGGTCCGGACAGTGCGGCCTCCCATGAAGCGCTCTTATCTGCCCATTCTACCAAAACCCACCTTGAAAGTCTACAACGCTGTCTCTTACCTGGGACAGCAGACTGTTGATAATCTGGAAAGCATTGTGGTAAATATCAATATTTCTTCCATTTGAAATTTCCTGAAGCTCTTACCCTTTTGACCAGACGATAACCTGAAAACTCGTGCTGTCTGCCTCTCCAGGAGCACCTACAGATGCGAGCACGGAGCTACAAGATTCTCTTTGAGGAGTTGGTGAAAAAAGATTTGGCTGTTTTTGAGGAGAGGCGTCTGCAGGACGTGCTGCTGTGCAGAGTGCAGGCACCCAGCTACTCTGTCAAAGACGAGGACTTCCACACGCTGTGGGAACCCAGACTGACTGAGCTGCTGGACAAGAGGCAGCTCTACCTGCAGGTGAGCCCTGCTGCTCTGCCTTTTCAAAAGGTGGTCTTCAGTTCACTCATCCGGACGGCTTTTCAACTATTGTGAAATTAAATGGTCTGTATAAACCCACTAAAGTTGTTTCTCCAGTCTGTGATTTGTAGATTTCCTGTGATTGTGCTTCCCTCTTCTATATTTTCATTTTTCAAACATTCCTGTATTGAAGCCTTGTGATGACACTTGCTTTTGTAGCAAATGGCCATCATTTTGGAGAAGCTGTGGGCCAGCATGGCGTCTTGCCCCAGTGAGCTGTCAGCTGAGGTCAGAGACAAGGAGAGGTTCACGGAGCAGATGCAGGCCGTGTTCGCCAACCAGCCAACCAGCTTCAGCGAGCTGCACCGCATCCTGAGCTGTGAGCAGGACCACAGATCTACAGTGGCTCACAGCAGGGCTATGACCCTGCAGGTAAGTAAACATGTTTACTATATCACTTAACTTTAAACCAAACCCTAAACCAGAGACACAAGAGGTGTCTGTTTATACTGTCCGTTTACTACAATGTCACCTGCCACCCAATTGGAATCAAGAATTCTTGGTGACAATGATATCATATTCATTAAGTCATAGTTTTTAGAAGCAGATAGAAAGAAGGAGTGGAAAACTTGAACAGAATTCATTGACACCTGCAGCCTGATTGTCCTCATGGACTGGTATGACTGCTGTTTTCCCCAGTGAATGTATCGCAGTGTTATTGCTTGTCTTTCTAATGTCATATTATCCACCTGACTCCGGCAGGCTATCTTTGATGAACAGAATGGTCTGTGTAAAGAGGTGATGCTGCTGGACAGTCAGGCTTATTCTCAGCTCAGCTCAGAGAGAAGCAAGAGTTCCACTCTGCTGCAGGCGCTGGAGGGAGCTCCTCTGAAGACAGAGCTCTCTCTGCTGAAGGACAACCAGCAACTTGTTCTTCAGCTCCAGCAAACTGAAGACAAGGTCAAAGTATGTCCGCCATAAGTCTTTTATATGTGCTCGTGACTGATGTCATCACATAGGGTAGTAACACACTGTTGGCTGTGGCTCAGGGGATAGAGTGGGTTGCCCATTAATCGGAAGAGCAGCGGTTCAATCCCCGGCTCCTCCAGGCTGCGTGTCGAAGTGTCCTTGGGCAAGATACTGATCCCCAAACAGCCCCTGGCGGCTGTTCCACCAGTGTATGAATGTGTGTCTGTTAGTTTCTGTTTGAGCACTTAGGCTCAGTGAATGAATGAAATGAGTTTTTTATTAATCACATTTTGGAAAGTGCCTTTTTTCTGTTGGTGATAGGCCAATACATATTTTAAACTCAATGGATTACAAAAATTAGCAGTTAATATTTTTCTTATTATCAACAGAAACATTTTAGAGGAGACACGCCACTCGGTCACCTCCTCAGTACAACTCTATGGGAAAAGCCTGTAACAGCAAAGATGGCGGTTATCCCGCCCCTCCCGCTAGAAAGCCAATCATCTGCTTTTAACAGCCAAAGCAGGAATCATATTTCAGCCAGTCGTGTGGTTCCACTGACGTAAGGGTCCGTTATTCTTCTAGTGTGCATGCGTGGAAGTGTTAACACATGCGTAGTAGAAGTATAACCGAGGAAAAACGCTTTTGAAACCAATATTTTGGGGCAAAGTTGTCAAACTTTTTCAGCTATTTTTATCAGATTTTATTGCCGATTCCACTCATGTAGTTTTTATGTCCCGGTGACCAGCAGAAGTGCAGTTCTGGCGCTCTCCCCATTCATTCAGATAGGAGCCTGGCCTTCTTCGTCCGAAGTACATGCCCGCAGCAGTTGCCAAGATGGCAGCCGAGTGGCATGACTTGCCTATAAGGACTTTGGCTCTGTGGGATGGGATTGGTTGACAACAAACAAACAGTGAATGGATCTGCTAACAAGTCCTGTATGTGTCTCACAGCCTCATGTCTCCTCTTCCTCTGAGCCACAGCTCCACTATTGTCCACAAACTAGTAAACCCATCAGTGAGCCTCACTACTGCACTGGGTGACATGTTCCTTCATCACTATGAACACACACAACTTTATTCTGACTCAGTCCCACACACACCGTCCTGCTGCCCCAAACACTAACTAGAGCACCACGTGTGAAGTCTCATCTCAAAGTGGCACGACTTGGAAACGTACGTGTGTGTGTGTGCGCGCGCACGCAGATGGTGACAAACATTTTCTGTTTTTCAGGCTCTGTGTGCACAAATTGAGCAGCTGGAGGACGCTCAGATTAAAGCCACCAACACGGTCTCCAACCATAAAGAGGCTATGCAGCTCCTGCAGACAGAGCTGCAGGACAGCCGCGCACAAGTCGAGGACAAGGAAAATACTATCCAAACCCTCAACAGAAGACTGCACCAGTCTGAGGTTTGTCTAAAGGGTTCATGTTCTGATCTCAGGTTGTTATTGTGGTCTGTGTTTTTTTTTTTTTTTTTTTTTTTTTTTTTTTTTTTTTTTTTCAGTAAACCATTTCAGTTTGGGTCCTTAGACTTACACAGAGCAGCTTTTTTAATATTTGTCTTTTTCTGCTTCAGAGAAATTCATCACCCAGTGCTGTTGAGCTGGAAAAACTCCGAGTTAAACTGTTCGAAAAAGACGTGGAGTTGAATTCAGCATCTGCTAAACACAAACAGGAGTAAGACTTTGGATGCAATCTGACCCTTTGTTTTGTTTGTTCTGGTTTTCTCTCATCTCTTGGATGTACCTAATAGCATTTCTGTGGTTGCCTTCTCTTCCCAGTCATGTTAGAAATGATTGATCCGTTCAGTAGTATGTTGTACCAGTCCTCTCTCCCGATTGGGAGAAAACACTGAAGGAGTTTATTCAGTTTATTCCACGACTGACTGGTCTGACCAGAGCTTTGCCCCCCTCAGGATCCAGAGGATGACCACACTGCTGAATGAAAAGGAAGAGTCACTGAGGAAACTGAAGGAGACCTTGAGGAAATCACAGCAGCAAGGAGAGGAGTCATGTAAGTCAGCAGTGTGTGTATACGTTAGACCTGAACGATTTTTGGAAAATAATCTAATTGCGAAAAAAAAAAATTATATATATAAATTTTATTTTTTTAAACCAATATTGCGATTTAATATGCGATTAATTTCTTTAAAGTCTTTACCTTCTGTGTTGTTCAAAATGGACAAGCAGTAAATCGGTGTATAATATGACCAACACAACATTACATAGATTAAACATACACTGTTCCTTCTTGTAGTCCAGGCCTGTGTTAAAATGAAATTAGGTGATGCATGAATTATTATGAGCAATGGTGGAGAAGAAATATCAAATTCTAATAATATGAGAAAGATCATTTGAGAGTCAAGTCATGGCATTAAATAATATGATATATCATCAGGTCGGCCTACAGACCACAAGAAAAACTAACTCACCACAGTGTGTTCTACAGTAAGCGCTCAATACAAAACCCACAGTTCAGTCCATCTCAACAAAAACCTCAAAAAAATACTCAGTTTGAGGTTCAATTCAAAAGTTGGCCGACGACAATAAAACCAAGTGACGCCTCTCGTGTTTAATAGACAAGTTTAGTAATTCTCCGACAACACTGGAGTTCTCCCCTCCGATGCTGGTCAGCAGCTGTAACTCGGGACAGACTGCACCTCTTTCAGACTTGTGAGTTTGGTTTGAAACGCCTTTTCACAGATGTTTCCTGAGCTGACTGGTGGCTGTGTGTGACTGTCAAACTTAAGGCCATTGTACAACAAGAAGGCAAAGTACAGCGTAACGTGCAGACGAAGCATCACCTTCGTCTGCAGACTGCTTTCCTCTTGGGTGTCGTGTGCCCAGAGTGCAATCGCAGCCTTTGCTATTAGAAAATCTCGTTTTGTTACATGGCGATAATATCGCAAATGCAATTAATCATTCAGCCCTAGTATACATTGTCTTTTATCTTGGGGAAAATGTAGTTCTACTTGCTTACAGCTGTTGGCTTCAGCTGGCAACACTGAGTTAGATTTTTCTTGAGCCCCAGTTTCAAAAATTAAATGCTTATAAACACTAAGAAGCTGGATCACAATATTAAATGAAACATCTCTATTAGAAATGTTTTTCTCCCATCAAAACTCCAATATCTGAATAAAAGAACTTAAACTGAGTCACACAGCATAATTAAATGAATATAAAAACAAAAGTACTCCTTAGTTTCTTCGTTTGGTGCTAATTACTTAAAGAGGCTGAAGACCTGTAACTCAGCTTTGTAGTTTGTACACTAGAGAATGTGTTCTCTCTTTGGTATGCCTGCAGACCTACTACAAAGCCTCTATAGCAAAGTTACAAAGATAGACTGCTCATTCCCAAACAAATGTTAAACAGCATTTTAACATTTAAGAGATTTCAAAGATGGCACAATGCTGAATAGCAGAAAAAGTCCTGAGTATCAGCAAATCTGTGGCAAAAGAGGCCAGCGCTGCTAAAAGAGCTCCCAGTGTAGCCTCACTGTATAACAACTGTATGTTGAGACAACAAGGACTAATGTAATGGAACAGTTATAGTAAAGGAATGAATTCAGCATTTGTAGCTGCTAGCCTGCCGCTAACACTGGGAGCTCTCTGCTCAACGATCGGACAAGACCTAACCGGCCTGTAACTCGTACAGCTAACTGACACTATTGTGTGCACACTACACACCTGCCAGGCTGGTGATGGATGCTGACTTTTTTTTGCCCTTTTGTGACCAAACGTTGATTGATGCAGCTTTAAAGTGCATTTAAAGAGGATGTGGTCATGTTGAATTCAGTCCTGCAGGGAGAGGACCTTCATGCCAGACTGACCAACCCCAGAGGTTTGATCAAGAGCAGCATTCTGCTGGAGAAGACCAAACTGGAGGAAGAAGTCAAACAGCTTCAGGTTAAAATAAGCCAGCTGGAAAGGTAAGGGCAAGCAGTTTGAGGACAGTTCATGTGATTCAGTCCATCTTCTAGTGCTGCTCTGACATCTGTCCCCCGTCACACCAGCTCGGTGTCCAGTCAGCAGGCAGAAATCAGCAAGTGGAAGAACAGAGCCATCAGGATGAAGGGGAAGAGCACGGCAGAGGTGGACAGGCCTTCATCGCCCTGCACTCCCACTAAAAGGGGCCTTCCCATGGCCTCGGACTCCTCCAACGTCTTCTGCTCACCAAAGAAGTTTCTGGTTACTCCCAAGAAAGTCCTGGACTCTCCCAGGAAGGTTTTGGACTCTCCCAGGAAGCTGTTGGACTCTCCGAAAAGCAGTTTCTTTGATGTGGGTGGAAGCTCAGAGTTGCTGTCCAGATCCTGTCCAAGGCAGTTCTTTGATAACTCCAGCCTCGGGACCATTCCAGGTAAGCTACATCTAAAGTTCACCTCCCTGTACTGCTGTTTGTCTGGTAGTCTTAACACCATAAAGACCTGAGCTGTTTGTTTTGCCAGAGGTTTCCCAAGTTCCTGATACACCAGATGCAGAGAAGGGTAACTGCTGTAACATCACTGTGTTTGGGCCATCACTGAGGGTGTACTAACAGAAGCATGGGGTGTTGGGACTTCACCAGTCTCCCACTGAGCCTTAAAGCCTGAGTCAGTCTAAGTCGATATTGACTAGCAGCAGTGTACAGCGTACATGGCTGTCATTTTTAGCTGACTCATTTGTGTCAGCTAAATTTATTAGCCAACTAATTTGTGTGGGCCGCTACAAATAAATCAATGTAGAGTAAACACTGCTGAATGTCAAGATAGATGAACTTATTTAAACAACATGAAAAGTTAGGACTACTGGAAAATAGTAGTGACCAATAATTTTTCAAGTCTTTCAGTCAAAACACTGAAATGTTACAGATGGAGCTTGAGAGGGTACACCAGTAGGACCAACTAGCTCAAACTAATGATCCAGCAGTCCTGCAGGAAGTCCTCTGAAGTTCAGTTTGAGCTGAAACTGTTGAGAGATGTGTTGGCTGCTCATTTTGAGGCTGCAGTTTGTGGTGCTTTGAGCTGTTCTGTTACACACTGAGGTGTTTCCAGTGTTTAGTCTACCCGTCATATGAACAGGGGGTACAAAGTACATACAGAAATACAGTACAGGTCGAAATTTCACCAGGTAGGTTAAAATAGTGGGGCTTTCAAACTAAGATGCTCTCTAATGATTTTGATTCAATGAATTTAATCATTTTTATTTAAGACTTTGACTTATTAGAATTTAGCTTGAGGGTTTGCACTCCTTTTTTTTTCTTAAGTGGGAAATTGCCCACAATTCATAGTTAAAAAGCGGGAATTGATTAAGATAGTACTGCACCTCCTGTGTATATACTACAAACAAACTGTGTCCTGTGATGGCATAGTCAACTAGAAGCAACAACAAACACTGACGGGTGACTGAAACACTTTATTACAACCACTACTGTTTGTTACTGGCACATTATTAACAACAAATCTCCTGTGCATCTGTCCAAGACCTTTATGAACATCACAAGACAAAAGATGGAGACCTGTAAGGGTCATTTGATTCTGTTTATGTATATTAATGTGAGTACTGTTAAAGTAAATGTGTTGTGTGTTGCAGATGCAGACAGGAAGGAGGAGTGGTGGCCTAAGTCTCCTAACGGGGAGGAGATGTGTAAAACCCAGTAAAGTGTTCCTCCTGTGAAATCTTTTTAAATGTCTTTTCAATGTTTCTGGCTTTTTATTGTTGTGTAGTGTCTTCTTTGACATTCTGTCTTTCTTACAGTTTGACTAATAAAGTTTGTTGACTCTGTCTCATTCACATTCAGTCCAGTGACTGTTTCAGGAGCCAAATGGAAATGTTAGGAAGGACCAGCTAAATGTTAGTTTTTGGATACAATTGAGGACTGACATGTGTCAAATCATTGTAAGATGTATTTGATGCTGTTCATGTGAGTCTTTGATTTTTATTTTTTTTAACAGTAATGTAGCTAGGTTTGTTGCTGCCATGAATTACAAATGAATACTGTGGAAGCAAAGTTTAAACATGGTGTTACGAATCAGTTTCCAATAATACATAATGAGTATCCATAGTTAAGATCACGATTAAGGCCTTTATATTGAGTTGGTGTTAAACCCATATTATCAGTAATTTTCAGCATATTCATATGTTAGTATATTCATATAATATTTTTACTGTTTTGAAATACAGTGTTGGGCGAGTAACTTCCAAAATGTAATACATTATAGATTATTAGTTGCTGTCATTTGAGATGAGTTATATTACAGTATTACTGTCTGTGAATTGTAATGCTTTACATTTGCGTTACTGTTACTGCTGTTTAATTGGCGCATTTTTCTGATGCCAGTTGTGCTGTATGGGTGGGGGGGTGAAATAGGATGGATCGTTTCCCCATTAAGAGACGCTGTGCTCATTTATGCACGAGGTACAGCAGCATAACGTCATCATGCTATTTGAATCTCCCGACACTCCGACAGGTTCAGTCAGGATGAACTGACAGCAGCCTCTGATCATGAAAGTTATTCGTTAAAGCACAAACAGCCTATAGAAATATATTTACCCATGATCCATCAGGAGAGCTACCAGGTAGTTTGCAACCCCTACATCTCCACCATCGGATTCCCGCAGCAGGAAATAACGATACTCTTACCCGTGGATTTGTTTTTTCTGGTGCTGAAATGTTTCTGGGTGAATTATTAAAAAAACAAAAAACTTTATTTCAGGTTAAATGCATGTAATGCACGTTACTGAGATTGTAACAGGTATAATATAACAGATTTGGAGTAATGCCTTATATTACGGCAATACAGAAAAAAGGAACACTTGTAACGCGTTACTCCCAACACTGCTGAAATATAAAGTGTTCCAGATGTTGCTGTGGCGGGGCAGAGGCCCTGTAGTAAGGGGACAGCCAGGGGAACTCCCTCTCTCCTGCTGCCAAGGAGTCTGGGGTTAAGAACATACTGAGGTCAGCAAAGGGAAGATACCAGGTGTAAAGGCAATGACGTAACCGTCGGCACGAGTGTAGAAAGATGCTCTTGAGTGGTGGGGTGCAGGATAGAGCGCGCACCCGGTTGAGGCATAGACAGTATATTACTGGACGAAGCCACCCCACTGATTTGAATGGAGAGCAGTGAAGTCTGTTTTGGACCAATAAAATACTACTACAGGGCCACTTCCTGTTGGCACCAGCATCTACTGTGCATGACCGTTGTTTAATGACGTAGAGCAACTGCAGAAACAGTAATTCTGATAGCTGCGCCAACAAAAAGTTTCATGGCTCAGTGTGTTTGAGGCAGCTCGTCTCTGTTTAATCAGCCCACCTACAAGGCTCACCTACCAAACACCAACGCAGCGTCACTGATGGCCGAATGTTTTTAGATTGCCAAAAGTTTATCATCTAAGCAATACGGTTATATCTCCTGTGCGACGGGCTGTCACAGGGATTTGACGTCATTTTTGGGCCTACAT
The DNA here is from genome assembly GCF_021292245.1 of Micropterus dolomieu. Classification (NCBI taxonomy): domain Eukaryota; kingdom Metazoa; phylum Chordata; class Actinopteri; order Centrarchiformes; family Centrarchidae; genus Micropterus; species Micropterus dolomieu. The sequence goes on along the minus strand of NC_060159.1, from coordinate 1,019,385 downwards.
GGAGCCCTCCATACAGGCTTTGGTTGGCTTCACTGTTCCAACTCTGGCTTACCCCCTTGGGTTGAGTCCGACCCACGGCCCTTTGCTGCATGTCGTCTCCTGCATTTCCTCTTTCAACTGTCCTATCACAGATAATGGGACAAAATATCTTTAAAAAAGTTGAGTGTGTAAATGGCGGGGTCAAATGATTGAAGCCGGTGAACGACCTGAGGGGCTGTACACAAGTCCAGCAAGAAGGAACATATGTAACAGGAACATATATCAAGTTGGTAAGGGCAAAAAGACACATGAAGGGGTGGGGAGAGGTATAAAACCAGGCCGCAGCAACTCAGCTTCAACACAGCTCACTCTCCAACAGAAAACTCAACCAAGACAAATCCCAGGACATTCTGGCAAAAAACCAAGAACCTAAATGGAGACCACATACCAACAACACACCACTCAAATCATCAGGCACAATAAGTGACAATAAAGAAAAGGCCACACTTTTCAGCCCTCACGTAGAGACATTATTTATAAACTGCAAACCTTTTTATTCACCGCGGGAGTTTTCCTCGTTTGTTCTGGTCGCTGTTTACATTCCACCTCAGGCCTGTGTTAGTGAGGCGTTACTACACCTGGCCGACCAGATAATTAACGTGGAGAAAAAACATCCAGACTCCCTGCTCATTGTTCTTGGGGACTTCAACAGAGCAAACCTCAGCCACGAACTCCCAAAGTACAACCAGGCCAGGAACATGCTGACTCTTTCAGTGGATCACAAACTTCCTGACTGACAGGAGTCAGCAGGTGAGGTGGGGGTGTGTGCTCTCCCCACTGCTCTTCTCCCTCTACACCAACGACTGCACCTTAGGAGACCCATCTGTCAAACTCCTGAAGTTCGCTGACGACAGAACGGTCATCGGCCTCATCCGGGACGGTGATGAGTCGGCCTACAGACGGGAGGTTGATCAGCTGGCTCTCTGGTGCGGTCAGAACAACCTGGAGCTTAACACGCTCAAAACTGTGGAGATGGCCTTCAGGAGGAGCCCCCCCACTCTACCCCCCATCACCATACTCAACAGCCCTGTGTCTGCTGTGGAATCCTTCAGGTTTCTGGGATCCACTATATCCCAGGACCTGAAGTGGGAGCCCAACACTGACACGATCATCAAGAAGGCCCAGCAGAGGATGCACTTCCTGCGCCAGCTCAGGAAGTTCAACTTGCCTAAGGAGCTGCTGATCCAGTTCTACACAGCCGTCATCCAGTCTGTTCTCTGCACCTCCATCACTGTCTGGTTTAGATCTGCCACCAAAAAGGACAGCAGCAGACTGCAGAAAAGATCATCGTGCCAACCTGCCCTCCATTCAGGACTTATACATTTCCAGAGTCAGGAAACAGACAGGAAACATCACTGCAGATCCATCTCACCCTGGACACAATCTGTTCCAGCTCCTCCCCTCTGGTAGGCGCTACAGAGCACTGTACGCCAAAACCAACAGACTTAGGAACAGTTTCTTCCTACAAGCCATCACTCTGATGAACAGCTGATTTCTGACTCACAGTGTCAGGAACAATTCTTGTGCACTAACCCAGTAACTCATTGCACTGTGTACATGTGCACGTGCACATTATGGGGCGGCTGTGGCTCAGGAGGTAGAGTCGAAGTGTCCTTGGGCAAGATACTGAACCCCGATTTGCCCCTGGCGGCTATTCCGCCAGTGTATAAGTGAGTGTGAATGTTAGTTTCCGTTTGAGCACTTAGGCTCAGTGTATGAATGTGTATGACTGGTGAATGCAGATGTAGTGTAAAAGCGCTTTGAGTGGTCGAAAAGACTAGAAAGGCGCTATACAAGTACGGAGCATTTACATTTACATGTATGCATGTATATGTACCTGTATGTCACATCCACCTCCGACATGTACATACTCCTGCATCCTTTGCACTCTGCTCACTGCACTATTTGTCAACATGTCTATATTGTTTTTGTTCATAGTGTGTATATTTGTGTTGTCTACACTGAAGTCTGTGTCTGATTTTATTTTATTTTTATTATTGTTATTTTGTATTTTTGTCTGAGTAAGCACATCGTGAGCAACGTACAATCCTGCGTCAAATTCCTCGTATGTGTACACATACGTGTGTGACCAAGAAATAGCCTAACGCATCACAAAAGAGACAAACAACGGCAACCTGAATACAGAGAACCAACCCCTCACAAAAGTTACCATCCAAGAAATACAACTGCACCTAAAAGAGATGAAAAACAAAGCACCAGGAGAAGATAATGTTGACACCACACTCACAAAACAAGCACCAGCCATCTACTTTCAGCACCTCGGGCTGCTCCTCTCTACCTGCCTCACCACTGGCTATTTCCCTTCACCATGGAAAGTTGCAATTGTCAAAAGATTCACACAGTACCACAAGCTAGCGTCCCATAAGCCTGCTCAGCCACATAGGAAAATTATTTGAAAGAATACTCACTTCACGTCTCCCCAGCCACATAGAATCAATTTTCAGAAAGGGAAGAACCACCACAGGCAACATTCTCCATCTACAGAAACTTCAATAAAAAAGAAACACTCATTCTAAAATGATGGCACAACGGATTCAAATACAGACCACTGGACACCAAACCCAAACTCCCAAAAACCACCCAGTCCATCATTTCAAGCTTTCTCGATAACCGCCAAATCAAAGTTAAAGGTGCTTCCACCATCTCAACTCTGTTCACTCCCCAAGCAGGAGTTCCACAGGGTGTAGTTCTGAGCCCACTTCTATTCCTCATCTACATGTCTGACATCTACTACCCCCCAGCTATCATAGCCACAGTTTCACAGTTCGCAGATGACCTCTGCTACTGGTCCAGCTCCAAATCTCTAAACCAAGCAGCAAAGAAACTTCATACATGCAAAACTGAAATAGAAACCTGGTCAAATATGTGGAGGATCAAACTGAACCCTGCCAAGACACAGTGCGTCCTCTTCACCAAAAAACAACACCTGTAGCCCAACAATATCAGCCTGTCACTGAACAACCAGAAGATCAATATCAGTAAAGAAGCAACACTCCTCTGTGTAACATTTCAAAACAACATGACCTGGACAAAACAAACCAATAACCTGAAATAAAAAGCAAACCGACTGAACCACCTCAAAGCCCTCTGTGGGAAACATGGCGCAACACCCTCTACAATCATTGAAGTTTACCTGGCATACATAATAATAATAATAATAATCTTTATTTGTAGAGCATTTTTAAAAAACAAGTTACAAAGTGCTTTAACAAGTGTAAAGACAATAATACCCAAGAGACAATAATACAAAAACAATACAAGATAAAAGCATGAAAACATTGAAAAGACTAAAATACACATTTAAGATAAATATAAAATTAGTAATATAGAATAAAATAAAAGGGATAAAATAAAGTCAAATAAGATCGGGAAAGGCTCTCCTATAAAAGTATGTTTTAAGAAGGGACTTAAAAGAGTTCACTGACTCAGCTGACCTGATTTCCTCGGGCAGGCTGTTCCAGAGCCTCGGGGCCCTGACAGCAAACGCTCTGTCCCCTTTAGTTTTCAGTCGAGACTCTGGAACAGACCACTCTTTGAATACTCCCTCCCCATCTGGATCACCATCTCTGATAACCAGCTACAACGTCTACAAATAATCCAAAACAAAGCACTGAAACTGGCTCACAGACTCCCATCCTACATCAGCATCCATTCTATACACACCATCATCGGCATCCAGACTGTCAGACAGAGACACCAAGCCACAGCATTGAAATACACGAGACAGCAATAAACAAGTTGAGTGATGCCTCCTGTGCACAGAGCTGCCCCAAAGTTACAGATCATTCTTTGAAATCAAGACTCACGGCGGAACATTGTGAAGCAACAGTGTATGTGCATCAAACTTTCTCCGTTTCACTGGAATCTATGGATTTAAATTTATAAATGGGCCTTCAGTCGTTCTGCAAATTACCTGTGGGGGGCAGCAACGCGGCTCTGCTGCGTGCAATCTGCCGCAGCAGAAGAAGAGGAGGCGTCTTTACGTACAACGTCACTGGATGTTATTAGTGCGTTGCGCGCGGGAGATTTAGTTATCAAACAGCGGAGTGTGAGGGAAAGCAGAAGGTAGGTGAAATCAAACAGCAGATTATTGGAATAGATGGTGAGGAGAAGTATTAACTGGGATTGAACTTGTCAGCTCGCTGTCTGCGGCGGGTAACTGACGCTAACGCTAAATTACCTCCAAAGCAGCTGAGAGAAAACAGCGCCAAGTGCTGCGGCCAAGCTAACAGTTCACCAGGGTTAAAATGCTGAACGTGAAGTCTGTTCAGAGGAGAAGCTTCGTGAAGCTAACGGCTTTTCAGTGTTCTCACCGGTTAACGTTACAGTTTTTTCTTAGGTTAAATGAGCTAATGTTAGTCTGTTAACCTGCTAATTTAAGATGGTGCCTACAGTTGCCTACTTTTCTACTTTATTTAGTTTCGCTGTGTGACGAAATCAACATCACTGCGTACTTTAAACTTAAAGACAGTGCTATAATATTTCCAATTAGATGATGACTAACTATAATGCTATCATATGGTACTTACCTAACAACAGTAAAAGGGGAAGAGGTAAACCAAGCATCCGTTGCTCATTACACTAGGGAGAACAGTCAGAAATAAACCCGGACATTAACCTTATTGACATGTCACTCAATCAATAACGATAAATCCAATCAAGACCATTAATGTAGCAGTTATAAAAAAAACACATACTTGGCAGCAAGGTTTGTCTCTTAGCATTACTGTGGCTGAGCCTCCTCTCCCTCTCTGCAGACCATGGCTATGAGGAGCGAGGCCAGGGTGGAGGCAGAGGCAGAGGAGGAGGAAAACTTCGGGCCACAGCCTCTGTGCAGGCTGGAGGTATGTACCCTGAAATAAACGGAATGTCCCGTGCTCTCTCTGAGTGAGGGCTTTGTTTGCCTGTTAGTAAACTGGGCTGGGTCAACATCTGCACATTTTATTTCATATTTATACCTCCTACAGCTGTGGCGTTGACCTCCTTATCTAAAGGTGTTAGTCATTTGTACATGTCAGTCTCCTGTATAAATAAGCGCCTGAGTGACTTTTCACAAGGAGAACCTGGCCAGGTCGCATTTAGAAACGTTTCCATAACAACGCAGCTCAGGATGGAAGTGAATGGCAACAGATTAACCGCAGCAGCTCAATATGCACAGAGAGGGAAATGTGTCTTGTGCTTTCTGAGATCAGTGTAACTTTTTTATTTTCCATTCATGACAATAAAAATCTGTTGCAATGACCAAACACTGTGAATTTGCCAGTTCTGAGGTTCTTGTCATGTCAGATGAATCTATAAAAATGTATCTTCAATGTTTTTCCCCTTTCGGTGCGGGACACACTACATTGGAGTTTAGCTTTCATTCACGTAAGCTGCTTACAGTTTGAGTATTTGGCCAAGCACTTTACCATCAGCATGTGACTAAACGGGAAATGAGTGGCTGTCTAATGTCTTGCCGTTCTGTGACCTGTAGACTGATTGTATGTTCTGTCCAGCCCATTGGTCAGTGGAGTTGGTAACGTGCTGCCATCCTAACAGTCTGCATTTTAGAATCCATCAATTCAGTTTAATTCAATTTTATTTATATAGCACCAAATCACAACAACAGTTATCTCACAGCGCTTTTCATAAAAGAGCAGGTCTAGACCATACTCTATGATGTTATTTACAGAAGCCCAACAGTTCCCACCAAGAGCAGCACTAGGCGACAGAGGCAAGGAAAAACTTCCTTTAAGAGGCAGAAACCTCGAGCAGAACCATGGCTCAGGGTGGGCGGCCATCTGCCTCGCCCCCACTGATGCAGTCTGTGAGAGAGCGCACAGCGCTGCTCTTCCTTGACTTCTTCATTTCACAGTATGTCGTTCTGCAGCCGTGGCACTGCTCGCTGGCGGGACGTTTGCTGTTTACAGTTTCCTCTCTGAATGAATGCTCAGCTGTGTCTTGTTCCAATCTCTCCACATGCAGCAGTGTGGAATCAGTGCCAGTGACATCAAGAAGCTGGAGGACGCAGGTTTCCACACCATCGAGGCAGTGGCCTACGCTCCCAAGAAGGAGTTGCTCAACATCAAGGGCATCAGTGAGGCCAAGGCTGACAAGATCCTAGTAAGAAATGTTACTCAGTGTCCCAGAGTGATTGATGAGTTCTTACTGGACTGTCCTTATGCAGCATTCAGCCTACCTGCCACCTTCTTGTAGGGAGGCAAGTGGACATGGGGATACTTTGTGTCAGTAATGTTTTATGTAATCTGTGAAAAGCCCAGCCCTAAAGGGGCATTGTTCTGTTATATTTTAAGCCAGACTTGCAGATATGTAGCTGTCATTTCTCCAAAACCACCCAGACATTCTTTCGCTGAATAAATCTGACAAAAAGGCCGTCAGCTGCAGAATCATGCTTCATGATCCGGTGCTTAGTTTGAATGGTTTCCAGAGGCCACAGCATCACTGTAACACCCCAGTTATCTGGGCTTCTTTGGCCGACAGTAGTCTCTGTGTCACACTGTAATGCCTTTGCAAATTCACAACTGCTGCTGTGTCTCTGCACGGAAGGTGCTCAGTAGATATTACACAACATGCTCTGACCTTACTGAAACAGTTCAGCCTCTTAGTCCAAGCTGGCTGGTACCGGGGATACTTCGATCCACTAATATTCTGATGGTGATATATCAGCAGATAATCAGATTTTTTAAAAGGAACCCTTGAGAACTTTGACCTCAAACACATCTGTGCTGATATTTACTGCTAGTTGTCAGCAGAGATAAAGACAGACACACGTGTATCACCTGTGATAATATCTGCTGATATTTCGACCCAACTAGGTTATCTCTTCAGCTCTGTTTCTTCTGCCTTGTTAGGTTTCTCTGTATTAGGTCATTTCCTTTTGCCCTTCCTCCTCAGGCTGAAGCGGCCAAACTTGTGCCTATGGGTTTCACCACAGCTACTGAGTTCCACCAGAGGAGGGCAGAGATCATCCAGATCTCCACAGGCTCAAAGGAGCTGGACAAACTCCTGCAGGGTTCGTATATCATCCAGAAAGACCTGTTTTGAGATGCCCCAGTGGATGTTAGACCCAGGCTGACAGATCCTGGGATCATGATGTGGACTGAGTACTTGGAGATGGGAGGAACAGTAAGCGTGCCGCATTGACTTGTGGTCTGTCCTGCAGGTGGGATTGAGACGGGCTCCATCACAGAGATGTTCGGAGAGTTTCGGACGGGGAAGACCCAGCTGTGCCACACGCTGGCTGTCACCTGTCAGGTAGAGTTCAGACTGACTGCAGAGAGCGCCTCAGGGCTGTCGGGACAAGTCGTGGAATGTAATATGATCCACTGGCATTTGTCTGTAGTTTACACTGTTTCAGTTCAAAAGCACTCATAACTATTTGGAAGAAGAACAAATACCCAGTATACACAATAAAGGTATGTACTGGTTACTGGTGAGCACTGGAAATTGTAAAATGTCTGTTGTGTCCACAGCTGCCCATTGATCAGGGGGGCGGAGAAGGTAAAGCCATGTACATCGACACAGAGGGAACCTTCAGACCAGAGAGACTGCTCGCTGTAGCGGAGAGGCCAGTCCACACCTTTCCTTTCCAGCTTGAATGCAAAGATTAGCGCTCAACAGTTGTTAGCCCAGCAGTGCAGCTCAGCACACCCACATTCTGCACTGCGAACATGTTTGTTATTGTAGGAAAATGTTCTGTGAAGGGAAAAGGTTGGAATTACATGAGAGGTTGGGGGAAACTGGAGCGATGAAAGGCAGATTCAGATTTGGGACATGCACAAACAGCCTTTTTGCACCACTTCAAATAGCAGGAAGGTGCCGTCGTTTCATGTGCCTCTCTTTGCCATCAGGTATGGGCTGGTAGGCAGTGACGTTCTGGACAACGTGGCCTACGCCCGAGCCTTCAACACAGACCATCAGACCCAGCTGCTGTACCAGGCCTCCGCCATGATGGCCGAGTCCAGGTCAGGCAGCACAAACTGTCGTGCTAACAGATCGGAGCACAGATGCTAAGAGTCCGGCAGCTGTTGATGCAGACGCTGTCTGATAGTTTTTATTATTTAGACATTAAATTAAACAAAGCACCTGCTGCACTTTTACACTTCCAATGTAAATCTTTCAGCAGACCTGTCTTTGGAAGCTTAACTGTCGATAAATATACCTGTGTGTACTTTTCCTCTGTAACTGAATACCTCCTGTAGTGTTGTGCAGCCCTGCAGCTAACGCTCTCTCACTGTGTGGCAGGTATGCTCTGCTGATAGTGGACAGCGCCACAGCTCTGTACAGAACAGACTACTCGGGCAGAGGTGAGCTGTCGGCCAGACAGGGACACCTGGGACGCTTCCTGCGCATGCTGCTGCGGCTGGCTGACGAGGTAGGCGGCTCGGCTGTAGGCAGGTGTACTGCCTGGTAACGCCACGCTCTGACTGTAGCATCAAGTATCCCAGACAATGTGACAGCCATTCAGAAGTTTTATTCCAGTTTGGTCATATTCACTCTCTGAACCTACAGTGTGATGGATTTTAATGGGGAGTGTTCAAACTCAGCCTTCTCTAACATGACTGTTTGTCTGCCCCAATCCTACAACAGTTTGGTGTTGCTGTGGTGATAACCAACCAGGTGGTAGCACAGGTGGATGGGGCAGCCATGTTTTCTGCAGATCCCAAGAAACCAATTGGAGGCAACATTATGGCTCACGCCTCCACCACACGGTGAGCAATGCAGTGCGTCTATTCCTGCTGACAGCTTTAACAGAACTCAGGGTGCTTAAACAAGTGCAGCTTGATGGTTGTAAGATGGCACCACCGTTAAAACGGGTCATGTCTTTGCAGCCTGTACCTGAGGAAAGGCCGAGGAGAGACGAGGATCTGTAAAATCTACGACTCGCCCTGCCTGCCAGAGGCTGAAGCCATGTTTGCCATCAATGCTGATGGAGTGGGCGACGCCAAGGACTGAGCCGCCAGAGCACAGAGCGCGGTGGGCGGTGTTGCCGTCACACCTGCGGACTCATTCTTGGACTGAAGTGTTGTGTGTACTGCTGCCTCACACGAAGCCTCAGACTGATAATCCTGCTAATCCAGATGTGGAGGTCAGGGCTTGTATGATTTGGTTTGGTGCTGACTGAGGCAGACTCTGAGATGGTCCTGGCCTTCTGGAGACCAGTGGTGCATCAGTTTTCACACTGAAGCACACTGCACTCAGCTAAGGAAAGAGAGACGTTCTGCAGTTATGATACAGCAGCTCGTTATTACCAGATGCTGTGCTATTATGATAGTTCATAATTACAGTCTCATCAGATCTCTACCATGTACTTACAACATCCATAAATATGAAAGTTCAGTAAAAGGAAATCTTTACCGTTATATTTACCAAAAAATATAACCTGACCAAAAGATCTTTATTACGTTATCACTAAAAAAAGGTCTCTCATAATTCCAAGTTCTTAATGACGTAATTATTAGATCTTTAATGTGTTATGGGCCAAAAACACTATTCCAACTAATGAGCTCATAATTATGAGATATGAAGTCATAATTACAGACGAGGTCTCAGTTCGTTTTCTTCGCTGAATGCAGTGTGCCTCTTGTTTTATCAGTTCTGCTGATGTCTGACTTGTTTTCGGAGAATACTGTAGAAACATTATTTTGCAGTGACGGCTCTCCTGTAAAGCCTTACTTTGGTCATTTCTGGGAAGCAACGCCTCGTCTGTCACTACTGCTACGCCCCTTTGTTTGTTACACCGGAACCTTCTGTATATAAGCTTCATTTGTTTTACTATTAAATTGATGTCTCATTTGTTATCATCATGGAAAGCTTCCATACTTACCGCAGTGTTCTTGCTTTTCTGGATGGTTACACATATGTGACTTAGGGTTTGATTAAACATGCAACAACAAATTTACCAGAAAAATCAAAAAAGAAATTTATTCAATGTTATCCATTTGTCAGTTAAGTGCATATTCACTCTTCATCATGGGATCAGAATATTGAGGTTTAACATGATGTCCACTGTCTGCAGCATGAGCCTCATCAACAATAAATTAAAAGTAGAAAACACAAAGTAACACTCGCTGACAAATCACAAAGTAACACTCCGCTGACATACTGCAGCTCTACTTCCACTTCAAAACATAAAAGGACTGCAAAACCACGCAAACCAAAGCATGAAGACGCTGTCCTGGTCCACTGAGAACAGTCAGACAGGCCGTGCACAGCTGCTGTACTGCACCGTATACTGGGGTCTTAACTGCACACATTGTAAGAAAACAGTGTTCTCTACATCAGTGAAGCGTCTCCACTAAACACTGAGATGGACCCAGCAATAAAGGGTGTAGTTCATCAGATTTATTAGTTGTAGTGACTCCCGAAGTTGCTCTTTCCCCTAAAGCTCTAAAAAGATCCCTGATGAGGCTGATCAGCAGCTCTGTTTCAGATCGTTCACTGCTGGGGGAACGTCCTCCCCTCTGAACCTGAGAAATGTCTGCACTCCTGTTAGTCCCTATGTTGCAACCTCAGACTCATTAGTCCTCTTCCAAAAATCCATCTGAACAAAGGTTGAAGAAGTAGAAATGATTCAGCTCTGTTATCGGTCTCTTGACAAGCTAAACCACCTGCATGACTAGATTCCACTAGAGGGAAGGGAGGAAATATGAAAACACAAACATTTCAATAGACTGCATATTACTCAATAAAGCCATATTAAAGTTAGCAGAAAATAAATATACATCAATAAACTCCAGATTATTTCACAGTGACAGTATACAAAGAAATCCACCAACGAAGCGGCGCGGCCCCACTCGCCACTTGGTGCCAGGCTGGATCTCAGGAGGAAAAAGTCTTCAGATTTTTCTGCCAGTTAAGACTAGAAGCTGAGCCTCCAGTTTAGACGTCTCTTCATCCTTACAGAAGAAGAAAAGGCAACAGTGAAAAATGAAACCTTGTAGCATGCAGGTAGTCTCAGCGTGTCAGTGGTATGCATCTCCGTGACGCGCTGGCTGTAATCAGCAGCGCAGACTAGCAGAATAGTGTGCTCTTACATCATGAGTGTTTGTGGGCATCTTCAGAGCCAGCTCAGTCCAGTTGGTGGCTTCAGAGATGTTTCCCAGGTCCTTGTGACACTACGAGTGAACCAACAGTGTTTTTAGTCTCAGTCAAACACTGAAGAATACGCCGCGCTGTGTGAGCTGTGAAAATCATTCCTTAACTGTGATAACACTAAAAAACTAACTACTGCTTGCATTTCGCCCTTTGAGCCCTCTCCTGTTCTGCTCAGTTTCCACACTAACATCATTCCTTGGCTTTTATGCTTGAATGAATGGATAGGAGAGAGTCAGTGTTTCAGATATGCCGAAAACTGTACTGATGGTGGAGACATTGAAAAGTCAGTGACTTCAGTGTGGACCTATCTGTTTACAGTCACAAATGTGAATCATGAACGGTTCTGCTGCCTCAGCTGCTCTCTCTGCTGGATGTATGTAAAGTCTCTGGTACCGTCTGTTCAATGATCTGATTATTTACCTTTGCGATGTACAGTCTCACTGTCCTGGAGAAACCTGGACTGAGTTCTTCTGCCTGGAAATTCAAACAAGTCACAGATTTAATATATGAAATAGTGTTTTACACCCGCATGTCCATAAAGAAAATGAATACAGAATGAGAAGCTTGTTAAAGCAGATGTTCAGCCCTGTTGGTCTGTGTGGGTCAGAGGTGCGCTGCTTAATGTGTGACATCAACACTTCTCTCTCTCTGTCATACCATCAAAGGATAAAAAAATACCATAATAAATATTTAAATATGGGAACGCCAACGCTCTTTTAACCTGTATTTACAGGAGACAGCTTCAGGGATTCCTCTTTGTATGCCCCCCCCCCCCTTGCCTCCAGACAAAGGGCAGTGTGGCTCCAACAGTCGTAGGTTGCTTATTTACAGTGTACACAAAAAGCGAGCCTGACACTCCCATAGCAATAAACAAGAAGCAGCAGTGTGTTCACCATAAAACCCTCCCCTGGTCAGCCGCCCCCCCCCCCAGACTGGGTGTGTATTGTTGCAGAGTTGGAAGCAGTATGGACGGTGTGGTGTATAACATATGTGCATTTGACCATTACAGTTTAAAATAACACTCTAGCAGCTGGACAGAGGCTCAGTGAACTCTTAAGGGGGAGTAATGATTGATGGGTGTGTAAAGAGTGAACCCTCCTATGGAATTTGACCTCTGACCCAGTGTTAGGGGGAGTAGAGAGTAGTGTGTATGAAGGGACTGAACCCTTCTATGGTGTCTAACAGATGTTTACACTTATCCTACAGCACTGTGCCCTTATATGGTATTTAGCAGATACCTAAACATGTCCTATATAAGCTGTGTTTGATGTACAGAGAGAGAGAGTGGTTATCGGGCTGGGTCACTCTCCAAGCTGCTGCAGAGCTTGTAATTGATGCTGAATTCCTTGATGTAATAAACTTTTATGATCAAGAACAGTGTCAAGCGGATTTCTTCTCAACACATCACGCAGCATTATTGTTCGGACACCACAACGGAGGACATATTAACAAGCGAGATCAGAGTAAAGCAGAGATCTCTGGACAGCGACAGCAGTCTAGTACCTTGAGGAAGTTCTCCAGGGCATCGTGCAGGGTGGAGGTGGGGGGGCTCCGGTAGAGGGCAGCAGCCGCTTTCTTCTCCAACCAGTCCAGAGAGGCTACCTGCAGAGACACACAAAGCTCGGTTCTTGAATGAAGTTCGAGTGCGGTCAAAGTCTCACGAAAAGATTTAAACTTTTGGAGCGATGTGGCTGCCTGTAGTTCACAGTCCTGACATCTGAATGTCTGATGGTCGTCCGATAAGACCAGAGTCATCGACAACAGCAAACCACAGCCCTTTGTCTCACCTCGTAGCACCATCTGCCGAGCAGGTAGAAACACACAGGGTCATCGTCTCTGAGGGCGAGTGCACGGTCCAGATGCTCCTGAGAGGACAGAAACCCTGTCACATACTGCACACCACAGCGTCGGCTAACACACACCAAGTGTGCTGGGTTACCTTTAATATGTGGCTGCTCTTCAGTCTGCTGTGCATGCTCTCATGCTGGGAGGTCAGTCCCGTCAGCACAGCAAACCTGGAACCCAAAACACCAACATTTAACCAAACGGTGAGCGGTGGGGAGCGACATCTGTGACCCCACAGTGAGATCACTGATCTTACCATTTGTGACACTCAGCATTCAGGCCGTTCTTCTTCAGGGCCAACTCCGCCTCCTCTCGCCCTGCAACAGCAGCTCACAGCTCAGTCACAAAAACCACAATAGTCTTGCAGGTTGAAACAGTCATGTTACGTCACAAGGCAGCCGTTTTGAGAGCAGACAGCGTCACTTGAGTTCTGGTTCTGCAGGGTACATTCCTCCTCCCAGGATACTTCAGCTACCCGGGTCGCCCCGGCAGTCTTGTTTCTGCCACAGTCTTTGAAAGGTGGAGGACCTTCAGACTGAAATACTTAGCGACATGGATACTTGCCAGTGTAAAATGGAGTTTTTAACTTTGGGTAGATTTGCTAAACACAAAGAATTTGTTTTAAAGAAGTAGCGAGCTGTTTTCTTTCTATGCTCAGTGTTTCCCCTGAACCACCTCCACATCGTCTTAGAGGAGCACTGCTACCAACTTAACATTCTCTACGCAGATGCTCCTACCTTTCAACATCCACCTACACAGGTAAACTAGCGACGGAGCAGCGAGACACTCATCTGAGCCGTGCTGCAGGGCCCACAAGCAGGGCCACGCTAGCCCTTTCTCTCCAATGTATTTCCACTGAGGCTTCATTGATTGGCTCGTTCTACCTTTGCTTCCCTTTGATGTAATGCTGTGTGTGGGTAAAGGGTGAGTGTCCGTTACCTTGCTGCGCATAGGTCTTCTTCTCCTGTTTGTCCTCAGTGGACTCGTACATATCACTGTAAGCCCGAGCCAGTCGCCATAGAAACTCCCTGCTGTCTCCATACTGCCAACACAGAATCAGAAAAGTACCAGTAATTCATTGCACGTTACTGTAATCAGATTACTTTCCCCACATTAAACTCATGGAATTAGCCTGATTACTGACTGTTATTTAATGACTACTGACCCTGACAGTGTGTGACAAGACAAGCAGCTACTGTTATTGGTCCTACAGTAACCCATTATTCTAATTATTATTAAGATAACAGATGCACAGATGGACCCACTTCAGTTTGCTTATCGCTCAAGTAGAGGAGTGGACGATGCAAAGGATTGTATCCACAAACATATGGATTCTCCCAACACGACAGCCAGACTCCTTTTTGCCGATTTCTCCTCAGCATTTAACAATTTGTTGCCACATATTCTCACTGAGAAACTCTCCACCTAGACGACCGACTGATTTTGTGGATAATGGACTTTCTTACCAACAGGTCACAGAGAGTCCTGCTCAATGATAAAGTATCTGATGGCCTGTACACATCAACTGGTTCCCCGCAAGGCTCTGTCCTCTCACCTCTGCTTTTTATTCTTTACAGCCAGTCAAACTGTCGCTTGATGAAGTACATTGATGATACAGCTCTTCCATCTTTGCTTAAGCAGAGGGCTGCATTGTGCCTTGAATTTATACTCACTACAACCCACCTATACAGTACATGAATTACTATGTTTAATAATGTACTTATATCATTTAGTAATGCTGCTTTGGACTTTGGTGACAACGCTCATATACATCTGTCTATTTATTTATCAATTTATTAGGCTATGTTTATTATGAAATATGTTTTTTTATTTAATTTGTACAAATCTATGGGTCTCACAATTGCCCCTTGGGGATAAATAGTGTTTTGAAATTGAAGTGGTCATGTGATCAGAGTCCTGTCCTGTACCTCTGCTCTGTTGTCCAGCAGCAGGCGAAAGCCTTCTGCCTTTAAGCTAGCGTCTCCTGTGTGGAGGATGTCACTCTGAGCCAGGAGGAGGGCCAGCTCCCCGCTGGGAACTTCAGTCAACAGATGCAGCCTCCTCCCCCCCTCCTCCTCCTCCTCCTCCTCATCCTCCTCCTCCAGCCCTCTCTCCTCCACCTCTTCTTCCTGGGAGTCTTCCTGGCGGAGGGTGAGCACAGTGGCACAGCTCCTGTCCTCCTCTTCCTCAGACTCGTGTTCAGGCTCCCGTTCACCTTCCTCTCTGTCTGTGTCCCGGTCTGTGTAGTCCGACTCAGCATAGGCCGTCGAGTACCTGGGACACACATGGGGATCATCTGTATCTAAGTACATTTTATTTCGTTAATTCTTTGGTGGAAAGTAGTCTCTATGAAGCTGTTCACAGTGTTTAGGACACAAAGGGTCTCAGAATCAAAACAAGGACATGTACAGTTAAATCTATCAGCATGGATCAGTAACACAAAAAACTAATCTGCCGTTAGAGTGTATACAATAGCTTGTAAGTTATACTCAATTAAATGTAAATATGTTGCTACAGCCTCCAGATCGACGTTAGCAGACGAGCTGCCAACACAGAGAACTCTAGGAAAAACACACAGGTTCATCCGTCCGGGTTTAACCTGCAACACCGTGCAGCATCATCACACCATCAAATACATGCAAGCCCGCCTTCCTGGTCGACTACATTAACATGAATGCTGTACTATCAAGTGCACCTGATAAGCCTTCAAACTCATGGGTCTGGGACTCAAGCCGGTCTTCCTGGGTTCTATTTCATCGTCTCACAGGTACCTGAAACATGCCTCACCAGCCCAGTGCGAGCTTCATTCTAAACACCTGGGTCGAATAAATGTCAGTCAGTTACATAGTATTAGCCAAACGTGGCACTATTTACCCGTCTTTAATTGTTTTAGAGATTAACACGAATTAGTTCATTAAGCTTGTTAAGAAACCATTACAAATGTCCACAGTGGTATAAATCCGGGATCACAGCCCTACACAATGGTACATCTATACTGGACTCACAGGCCAGGCTGTTTTCAAGAATCAAGGAGGCAGATGACTTCAGACACCTGATCTGCCCCACAGACCAAAGACAGGAACAACAAAAAGATCTGCACTGATCAGCAGCTTTAAAGTGACAAGATCAAGTAACTTAGACTATCACAGCAAAAAGGACGCTGAGTATCGGACAATGAATGAATGAAACTGTCTGCCGGTTCATCAGTCACATACATCAGTATAACAAATGAAAAACAAAAGTCCTTTTTAACAACTCCAACCCAGGACATACCCTCCTTCGCTGGTCTCTTCAAAGGTGCTGGCCACGCCCTGGCTGGCAGTGAAGTAGATGGAGCTGGAGCCGGTGGAGTCGGTACGCTCCCTGTGGACGACGTGGCGCCGCCGCCGTACCCGCTGATTGTCCTCCACTCCCTTTCTGAATGTGGGTGAAGAGGAACACGAACACATCAGCCCCAACCCTCACGTGGTCCATTTGATCCCATTATCAGAACATCCTGATAGCTAACACCCCCCTCTATTACACAGACTGATACCGATCAGCTCTCACTGTGCTATAGGTCGTATGTTTCACCTTCATAAAAAGCAGCTTTCAAAGTCCGACCACTCACTTGACATCCTGGATGATCTGCACGGCGATGTCCTGCAGGCCGCCTCTCAGCTCAGCTACCTCCACGCGCAGCGAGGACACGCAGCTCAGCACCTGGTCCAGCTGGTTCCTGAGCTCCAGCTGCTGCTCTGGGGACAGGCCCTGCACCACTGCCTCCACTGCTGCCAGAGCCTGCTGCTGGGCCTCCACCTCTGCACAAGGAGACAGGACATATTAACATGTGGGTTTGGATTTGTAATTTAGTCAATCCCTAACTGTACTCCGATCCCTAACCCTTCTCCCACCCACCAAACATGAACATCCATCCATCCATTTTCCCCTGTTTACCCAGGCTGACTGGGCAGCAGGCTAAGAACGGCAGCCCAGATGTCCCTACATCAGATTCTCCTTATTTACGTCCTCCTGCTCCTTCTGGACCCTGGTCTCCTCCCATTTCCATGTGCTGAGAATACCTTTACATGGAGGCATCCAGAAGACACCCTAATGAGGCCTGAACCACCATGAACTGGCTCTTTCCAATACCATGGACTTCTTTTTCATTCCTTCCATATATCCAGCAAATTGTAAAGCTGTGGCTTCAGTGAACTGCCGCTTTAACATGGTGGTGGAGCAGGAAGAGGGGGGGGCAAACTGGTCTCAAAGTAAGAACAATGCAAAAACCTTTAAGGAGCAGCACAACCTTGGCAAAGGGCTACCTCCCCAAGATCAGCAAGAATCCCAGGCCTGCCACTGATCAGACCTAGGGTGTCTTCTGGATGCCTCCATGTAAAGGTATTGTCAGCACGTGGAAGTAGGAGGAGACCTAATGGCCAGGCTCAGCCTGAAGGAGTGATGTGGGGCTGCAGCCTTGTGGGCCAACTAAGGGCAACTATTTAATTACCTCCAGTTTAAGTGTAGGAAATACATGTCTGAGGAGTCTCAGGGTTTTAACAACTGAGATAAGGCACCTTTGCAAATGTTAAAACCATCAGGTTATTTGCTGTTTTCTGCCTCAGAATAAACAGTCCTGTAATAGGAAATTCCAATGAAATGCAATACAACCCATCTCGAACTCAAACAGTGATTACGGTGAGCTGTGGTTGATAATAACTGCAATGCATTTCGGGAAAAATACCTCTAACATCACACATGCGGTATGCATCATTTATCACCATACCTGACGAGATTGCGCAGTTGGAACCAAGCATTTCTTTCTCTCTCTCTCTCTCTCTCTCTCTCTCTCTCTAACACACACACATCAGCGCACCAGCGCCGGGCAGAGCAGAGCCCGTTACCCACCCTGTGCCTCCAGCGTCTCCCGCAGCAGCGCTGCTCCATCCGCCGCCTCGAACAGCCGGGGAGCAGGCTGGGCCTCCAGCACCACTCTCTGGCATCTTCTCCTGCTGACCTCTCTGTAAATGATGAAGGCAACCAAGCCCAAGCCCGCTGTAGCCCCCACAGCAAGCCCGATTAACCCGTTCCGTCCGAGCGGCGTGTTCATTTCTGCGCAGACGCAGGTCGTTGATAACTAACGTTAACGTTCGCGTTACTGTCAGTTGCCGTTAAGTTACCGACAAATGCCTCTTTCACATGTCGCTGTATCGTTAGTGGACCTCAGGGTTCCAACCACATGACCGGACCCTCTTCACGTAGATTAGTGTAGAAAATAAGGCTGATACGGGGCACGCTCACTGCTAGCACGTTAGCCTTACGTCATGAGCCTTTCGCTGGCTGAACACAGTGACGACTTTAAATAACACGCAGATAATATCATAAGTGTCCGTTAGGATCTCACCTTTATGTTCCCACGACCCGTTTCGAAGTAAGGTTAGAGGATTTACCTTTACAACATATCGAGATGTGCAATGGTAGTCGGCTAGCAGCAATGATGCTACGAAAATGAAAAGAGAAACTACATCACATCAGCAACACCCGCATCACATCCACTAGCACCACTGTCAACAAGGAGGCTAGCATGTGGGAAAGTAACTTCCGGTTCCAACTTACAAAATAAAACGAGCTCATATTCGCAAGGAATATTACATTTAAATCTCCCCTTGTTATGTGTCATCCTCAGGCTCGGGTCCTCTACAAGGACTGCACTCTTCAGGACAGAGACCTTTGATGTTTTACCTGGAATCTGCTGGAGCCACTCTCCCAGTTTGGGGGTCACAGCCCCCAGTGCTCCAATTAATATCATTATTTTATTTATTTATTTTTATTTCAGTCTTCTCAACATCAACTCAAAATTCCAAACATGAAACAAAGGAGAGAGGCACAAGGCTACCTCCACATACATAGAAGAAAAAAAATTAGTAGAATATTTGTCCCCCTCTTACTGGACTGCTTTTCCCCTCTTTTTCTTTATTTTCTTTAATAAGGACAGGACAAGACGAGGCGGGGACAACACGCAAAGACTAAACAGGGAAAGACGCGACTCGGACATAGACAAGCATTCACTCATACATCCACACGCTCCTTCCTAGCGCCCTCAGATCGACAGTTTTCCTGCTTCTAAATTATATTGGACTCTTTTTAAGTGAGATGAGCTAATATTCTGTTTAATCAATGTAGTTTTCGTCTATATTTAGTCGATGCAACTTTAGTCATACTTCTTGCCACCATTTTCTGCCTTCAAACTATTTCTAAATTTGGTTCAGTGGGTGGTTTCCTCTTTTTTCCTGTGTTGATTGTTATTGCTCTAAACTATTTTTTGTTCCTTTGATGGTTGTTGTTATTGTATGCATTATTATAGTATTGTGCTTGTGTTGGGTGCCCTGAGATGCCACCGCCTCCTGTCCTGGTAGGTATGTGCATTAAAAAATAGCAGGCTTTGTGGTGGGGTGTCCTCCCAGCGTAGGGGCGCTACCCTGAGGTCCTACTGCCCACCTGTCCTGCAGGGTTGCATGTCTGTGTGTCCAGCTCCATTGGTGTATAGGCAATGTATGATGAGAGGATGAGATCTCATTGTGTATTTTAGCATAGTGCTGGTATATACGTGGCAATGATGATACCAAAGCTGCAGGCAACTGTCACAGTTTACAAACTAGCGTAGGACAATATAGGGCACAGGACAGGTGGCGTAAAGGACATAGACAACGCAGGTAGCCATTCATTCATTAAGACATATAGAACAAAGGAGACAGGACAAGACAAACATTCATTCATTCATTCACACAGGCATTCGAGGTGCTTATATAATCAACATTAGTGCTGGATTGAAATTGATTGGGTAGATAGACTAAAGGGCGTCATATACAGGTGAAACTCAAAAAATTAGCTTGTCGTGCAAAGGTTCATTTATTTCAGTAATTCAACTTAAAAGGTGAAACTAATATATTATATAG
Source organism: Micropterus dolomieu (assembly GCF_021292245.1). Taxonomy (NCBI): domain Eukaryota; kingdom Metazoa; phylum Chordata; class Actinopteri; order Centrarchiformes; family Centrarchidae; genus Micropterus; species Micropterus dolomieu. The sequence goes on along the minus strand of NC_060159.1, from coordinate 999,448 downwards.
ACTCATTACATGCAAAGTGAGATATTTCAAGAGATATTTGATATAATTTCAATGATTATGGTGTACAGTTTATGAAAACCCCAAATTCAAAATTTATTGTGAAAAATATTGTGAAAAGGTTCAGTATTGTAGGCTCAAAGTGTCACACTCTAATCAGCTAATTAATCCAAAACACCTGCAAAGTGTTCCTGAGCCTTTAATTGGTCTCTCAGTCTGGTTCAGTGGAATGTCTCAGGGGCATCCTTGCACAGGCACCAGGGGTCTACCACACCAGGCAGGAGTCCTGCCTGGTGTGGTAGACCCCAGCCTCTATTGATCTTGTACTGAGTGCCTGTTCTTGTGCCGCCATGACTAGTACTTCATCTTTGGGGACCATCTTCCTGATGTTCTCCTGGATTTGTTGTTTCATCTTGGACAGTGGTCTTGACACTAATTAGACCTCGGCCTCCCTCGCTACGCTTGGTATACAGTCAGGGTGCTGGATATGGGGGGAAACCCTCCATGTATTGAGAGGAGCTGTCTAGTCTTGACGTCAGGGCACTTCCTCCTTTGGTCAGTTTATTATACCAGCATGGTATCTGATGCATGTGTTGATGGCTCAGATATTGTTCTTCCCATTCAGCTGACTTTTTAGGACCTGGCTTACTCTTTATAGGTATTTGGCTGTGGTGGACTTCCCTGCTGCCTCCTCCTGGTTTCCCCAAGGTATTTGTAGCTGTCCTGAACATCTGCAATCTGTCCTTCTGGTAATTCATCCATCTCGGTTCTAATCAGTTTCCCTCTTTTTGATACCATGCGACCACACTTGTCCAGTCCGAACGACAGTGAGCCAATGTCTCACTCATTTCTGGCATACAGCTAATACTTATTGTGAGATATGGGCTAGATTAAGTTAAAATTATGAGATACAAAATCAAAACTACTTACTAAGTTTAAAAAAATTACATGTCAGAAGTATTAATTTGAATTACTAGGTCCCAAAAATATACCATGTTAAAGTTTTAATAACCCCAGCCCACCCTGTTCTCCTCCTGTGTACCATCTGCAGCTGGCCTCATCAACAAGGCCCCACTGACACTGACCCTCATATATATCTTTAAATATATTTTTATTCTCATATTTTTAGAGTATCTATTTGTTACTATAAGCTGCTATTTAGAGATGAAATTGCTCCAACAGAATTTCGTTGTACGCATGCAATGATAATAAAGATCTATCTGTCTATACCCCCCCATCTTTCTTTATATTTTCTGCTCACTGTTTATTGCTATGCACCAAATTACCAAAGCTGTTTCCTCCTATGTGTAAACCTATTGAAAATAAAGCTGATTCTGATTCATATTCTTAAACAGTTCTGTGTTTAGCCAAATCATTTTCATTCTTCTGGACCTGTACACCTCCAGGACTCGGAGGCGTGCAGGATAGATTGCAGCTCCCATCCCGGTCACAAACTGTTTCAGACTCTCCCCTCTGGCAGGAGGCTGCGGTCCATCAGAAACAAAACCTCTCCCCACAAAAACAGCTTCTACCCTTCTGTAGCTAGCCTCATCAACAAGGCCCGGGGCCCTCACACACTCCCCGCTGCCCTCTCAAATACTGTAAATCTTTGCACACATCATTGAACATACCTGGTATATTGCACATATTTGTGGTTTGTTGTTAAGTGTTAATCGTTATTCTTCTATATTTTATATTTTGTCAGTTTATATATTTATAACATCTGTCTATTCCATATTTATATATTTCTACATTTATTCATGTCAGCTGTATGTTTGTCTACGTGTAGCACCTCATCACCAAAGCAAATTCCTCGTACATGTAAAAATTACTTGGCAATAAAGCATTTACTGAGTCTGATTCAGATTCTGATCATCACAAATCAAATAACACGCAGCCAACCTGGGGCCAGGTCCTGTTGAAATGTGTGTTGGGCAAAATGTGATGGGGAAATGTACGTGTGGTACCTCATTAGGGGCAAAACACTGCTTTTTTCCTCCAGGCCCCCTACAGACATAGGGATGATTTTACCACTGTTTGTCTGTCTGGTCTATATTTATTAACGGAAAGCCATTTATTAGAAAGTTGTGCTGATGACACTGTACTCACACAATGTCTGTAATTCTTTGCAAATAATAGGTAGCAGTTAATAGAAGGATCAATGTTTTCATCTGATTCAATTTTAAATTTCCACTCTTCCTGTATAAGCAGTGAGGATCAGTTTCCAGGATAGCCTTTCACTTAAAGTGATCAAGTATTTCAGCTGTTTTTTTTAACTAATCGGCAGACATTTTAAAAATGTCTAAAGTGTCTGCAATATAATAAGCTTGCATGTAAAAATGAACACGTCAGTCTCCTTTTTATGGATGTCGCTAACCAGATCTTTATTAAAGTGTCTAAAGGGTTTGTTTCACTGAGTCAGAACATTGTCCTGAGATGTGACCAGAGTCAAGTTGGAATACAGAGCAAGCAAAACAACTGTCCAGGTCACAGCTATAAAAATGATAAATACACGTGTCAGTAACTGCTACACATTTACCATGTATCTGTTAATAAGGTTATCAGTGGGTACTTTGTTGATAATGTTCATGCTCACCTCACTCATGCTGGCCTGTCCTCTACTGCCTCCCTGAGGACAACAACACAAATACACCCAATATGCTTGTCTTTGTCAAAATGAAGGTCAGCACCCCTTCCTCTTTCATATTTTCTATTTTTATTCCTATTATGGGATAGTGTTCTTTATATTTTCAGATGTTAGTGAAGAAACCTGTAGAACATGCTGGGAATCTCCCACAATGCCTGAGAGTGGCTGGGAACTTGTGCCAAGTCATGTCTCCCCTGTAATTCTGACCCAGATATGCGAGATAAACAATGGATGAAACTCTTTCTTTTGCTGAAACTGAAGCCTGCCAAGAATGTGACCGACGGAAAGAACAATGTCATTCATAAAGAGAAGAAGTAAGCATGACAGGTGCCTACAGGGAGGAAATGGAGATGGCTCAAAAAGTCAACAAGTGCTACAAGGCTGATTTGGCTCCACAGATTACACATGAGAGTTCAGCACTGTTCACCAAGTCTAAACTACGACCTCTGAACCACCTCAGCAAGTGTATGTGCAAGTGTCATGATCACTGAGCAGAGCTTTGAAGATTTAAACATATTTCATTTATACAATTTAGTAGACATTTCGGTCAGTAAATGGGATTTTCTATTTTCCAAATCCCACAACTACCTAGTTGTGTGTACTAGTGTGTAATATGCTGAAATAATAAGAGAGAAGGTAGAGGGTTTTTGAAATAACAAATTGGGAAACCTGGAGTTAGCTGATTTTTAAAATGCTGAGAATTGCTCAACTTTCAAAAAAGTAATCTGTGTGGCCCCTGTAACATGCATAAAGACAATTCTAACAAATCACTTTTGTTACTACTAAAACTTCTGCAATTTTGTATGGCAAGTACTCACCCAAGTTAGTTTGTAACAAATGTATGATTTAGTTTCATTTTCATAATGACAGTGATTTACAAACACTGGGCAGAGCATTATGTAAATTAAAAACAACAAGGGCTCTAAACTGACCCGTGTATCACCAGTTTGGTTTTGGTGGATTCGTTGACACAGATTAAAATATTCTTTCAAGACACAAAACAGTTTAGGTTGGTCTAATCTTTTAACCCCAAGATGATCTGGTTATGTAAGTTGGAGTAAATAATCAATGGCAGTAATCACTATAGAGGGTATGCGCATGACGTCACAGAACACAGTTACGCTCACTGAGTGGCAGAAAGACGAGCAGCAGTGTTAGCTTGAATCAGCTAGATCACAAACAACACATCTAAAATGGGAAAGAGACCACTGGACCACTGGTTCTTTGGTAAGCAGTAAGGATCACTATCAAGTCTGACTGCCTTTAATTTGAGCAAATAATCACTTGTTTCGCTCCCGGTTTGCTAAATGCAGCCATGGTAACAGATGTTTTGCCACTCAGTCCAGCGTGTTCCGGAAGGGGAAGTGACATCAACGCATACCCTCTATATGAAGCACAAGTAAGCTAATAATAATAATAATTTTACTTTGTTAAAAATCAGTGAGGCCAAGTGTTCATAGTAATAAAATTAGTCTATTGTATGATGACTGTGCAAATGGGGACACTCTCAGACTTCAGTATGCAGTCTGAATAATATGTTGGCTGTAAGAATCGTAAGATTAGACTGACAAATCAAAAAAGGTCTAATGAAGCTTAGCCCACAGTTTGGATTCAGTATGAAGTCTCTCCGTATGGAAACAATCTCTCCCATTTAAACCTGCATTTGGAATTGTCTGTGGCCTAACTGGAGTAGGACATCATAGTCAAACTGATGAATGACTTAAGGTTCTGGGTGAGAATGATGTTGCCATAAGGTATGCAGTCAAACCAGTCCAGTGTATTAAAAGAAATGAAGGATTGGGTTGGCTGTTCCTACACAGGAAATATGAAAGTATTGACTGAACACAGGAAGAGTGTATAAAGGTATACTCCGGAGATTTAGCACTGCACTTTTAGTCCCAAGTATTGTTCAAAACCCAAACATCCTGGATCCTATACATAGCCTACACCTATAGTTTGCAAGTCCTAAACTCCTGGCAAGATTGTTTCAAACTTTGGAAATTCTTCCACAACCAGAGGACATACAACACTTAGTGACCACGAATAAACTGAGAAAGTGTGTTTCTGAGCTTTTTCCCTCTTCATCTCACAGGTGTCTCACATTAGTCTCATATGTGTCTCACGTGTGTCTCACATTAGTCTCACATGTGTGTCTCACGTGTGTCTCACATTAGTCTCATATGTGTCTCACATGTGTCTCACATTAGTCTCACATGTGTGTCTCACGTGTGTCTCACATTAGTCTCATATGTGTCTCACATTAGTCTCATATGTGTCTCACATTAGTCTCATATGTGTCTCACATGTGTCTCACATTAGTCTGATATGTGTCTCACAGGTGTCTCACAGGTGTCTCACATTAGTCTCACATGTGTCTCATGTGTGACTCACAGGTATCTCACAAGTGTCTCAAATATCTTACAGTTGTCTCAAGTATTTCACAGGTATGTCACGTGTCTCACAGGTATTGTTGAAAATATTTATTTATTATGTTTGAATATTTTATATGCCTAGCTTGATTAGGATAATGTTTAACATGTTTATTAGAATAATGATAAAGGTGTTTATTGAAAGATACACTGAACTTTAAGTTGCAGTTTTCTCGCTCAGCCTTTGGCCTTATTACTCTCAGCCTACGGCCTTCACATATTTGTAGAAAGACACACTTCAGACTTCACAAGAGCAAACACGCACATACATCACACTGTGCAAAGACACACACACGGCCAATTAAGAAGTGCTGCAAATTGGCCAGAGGTGAAGTTAGGGTGAACACCATGAATTAGACATCCAAACAAGAGACAATGGGGCCCTGTTGGAAGTTGATAGCACCTGGGTCCAGGCACGATAAGAGTAAACTAAGATTTATTAATCTAGGAGGCCCTGGTAAGGAGGGCCTGATAAGTGTAGTAGACTAGATTTATGAATACAAAGGGGGCTTTGCAAGAAGGCTGCAGCTCTGTAGGTCATCATGTGACACAGCACACAAACTTGGAATGCATGTGTTAATGTTGATTGTCTTATGCATGTACAATGTTTTTCTAATATCAAGATGATGTCAAATTGATGATATTGTATTTCTTTGGAGGTGTTTTATGTCTTTAGAAGTCCTGTAGGGTAGAATATACTATTGTTTTAATATTGAATATGTGTGGAGGTGGGTCTGACCCTAAGACCCATAAGAGGAGGAGTGAGACAGGATTTATCAATTAATGAATACTGAGTGTGAGGAGTCTGCTCCTAGGACCAGCTCGGCTACACATGTATTTGTTGTATTTGTTTATTTGCTTGAAATTATCACTAAACTTAAGTTTATTTGAACTTTATTGGAATCTGTGTGTCATTCTATAGAATACAATTTACATTGAAACGACCACAATTCTCATCAACCATCAAAGTCTAAGTTACAGCTATATCCAAGAGTATAGAGTGTGAGAGTGAGGGCCCGTTAGGCCTCTGGCCCCGTCTGAGGGTTTAATCTCCCACAGTAGTGTCTCACACCAGTGATAACACTATATTGAGCCAGAAAGATTAATTTTTTATCTTAAGCTCAAAGTTATGGAATTAATGTCTTGTTTGCATCAATTCATTTACTATCAGTTACAATCTACAGTTTAAAAGGTCCCTGTACAGACGGAAGCCTGATACACAGTACAGTATATCTTTCTCCAAACAAGTTCCATATCTTGGTAACAAAAGTTCAAATGTTGTGAGCATACAATAAAAAATGTCAGGACATTGGTCAAAATGAACACTAAACTGAATATAAAGTACAATGAATACCATCCAAATAACATTGGCACTTACGACGGCAGTATTGCTGACCCGGTCAGCTGTCATCAGCCTGGGGCCGTGGTGTGCCGCTCCTGTCCGCCTCCTCGGTGTTTCTCCGCCCTCTCTGGTTTATAAATGAGCCGAACAGCATCCAGCCAGCGGGGTTAGCTCAAACAACGCTGCTGAGAGGACGCAACATGGCGGAGAGAGGCAGCGAGCAGCCGCGGTCCAGTGCTCCGGCACCGCTGTAGAGCTGCTTTTTGTGTCATGTCTCTGGTACAGAGTGAGAGGACACTTTTCTTTGACACTACGAGACCAACACTGCTGGGGAAATGAGTCAGCACGCAACAGGTAGGAGAGACAGTGCAACAAACAGCGCGCGAGCAGCGTCCTCATCCCGTTTACGAAGGAGCTGGTCGCGTGCGCTGTGACTGCGGCCACTTGTGTATTTTACTGATGGTTAAAATGAAGTAAATGTAAGTTACAGTCTTCATCACTTTATAGGCTGCTGCTCTTTAGCCAGCTTTTTCAGAAGCGGTGAGGAATTTGCTGGACCGGTTCCTCCAGTGGCCATATAGCAAGGAGGGTTGGAAAGTCTTGTCTGGCGTGTTTTCAGTAAAAACAATCATTTCCCACGAACCTTTCAGACGTCCCGGAGTGCCCCCCCTCCCCGCCGCCGCTGCCTGCTGATCATGTGCTCAACTCCGGAGCTGTGCTGTTCCCCGGTAGCTATTCGTCCTCACTGCTCTGCCTCTTACTGTACATCTGCAGCCGTGTGTGGCTGACACTGCATCTGTGGCAAGCTTGGCTGGGAGAGTGCTAATTAAGACTTCTTGCTTATCTCAACACTTTCCCAGTCAGTGTGTTGAAGTGACAACGCTAACAACGTTTGTGAATTAAATATTGAGATGTGTGCAGTCCAGTTTAAGTTTGCAAGATTAAAGACACCGAAATGAATCGTATTAAATGCCAGTGCCTGTGTCAGATTAAAATGTCCTTTACTAAATATGGATACCAAATAGAATAGTTTGCCACACCTGTCTTTTTTTTTTCTGGGAACCCTGTAAATGTTAGACAATGTTTAGTTTTTATTGTTTTTTTTCACTTGAATCTGTCTACAGGTGCGTTTGATCAACATGGTTGCCCTTTGATCGTGTTCCCAGTGGATGGACAAGCCAAACTCTCCTCAGAACTCAGCAAAGTAGAAGTGGTGGACTTCATAAATTACTTTCTGTTTCTGCACAAGTATGTGGCTTCAAAAAAAGCTTATTGTGTATACTTGTATATGCATGTGAGAGGTAATACAGGCAGCGCTGATGGTTGGATCATTCTTTCTCAACAGTAAAAAGCAGCAGAAGGAAAGTTTGGTGTCAGTGGTGGCTGATCTAAGGCATGCCTCGCTCCCTACAACCAAGTTCATCACTGAGACTCTGCTTCTGCTTGAGGTACTGGCAGAGTGCGCTTTGATGCTGCTGAAACTGGCCTGCAGCATGTTTCCAATATTTGCTCTGAAACTAGATGTCCACCCCATGCAGAAAGTGACACCTAGATTTCCCTAGTAATAGGTTAATAAAAAAATAAAAAAATGGACTGACCATGGATGCATGAGGAGAATACTGGATTCCAAGATGGTGCCGGTTCACTCCCATGAAAACCGTTAAAGTGGTCATGTTATGCTCATTTTCAGGTTTAGAGGTTGTGCCAGAATAGGTTTACATGGTTTAATTTTCAAAAACATGAATATCAGCACCTCTTTTCAGCCAGTGTGTTAACCGTTCCGTTTTATCTACCAAGTGAAGCATCGGACTTCTATTTGATCTTTTTTGGGTGTTGCACATGCGTAGAACCAAGGCAACAACTACTAGCCAATCAGAAGGTGGGTCCTGACAAGCTGGTAACCAGGCTTCGGATGAGTTGTACATTTTCCCGAACCAGCTTCTCGACCTAGACTGAAGCAAGAGTTTCAGAGTGGAGTAAAGTGTGTTTTTTCGTGCTAACCTCGACAACCAAGCTATACTCTAACATTAAAATAGCTATCCTTATTAGCTAGGCTATTTTTTTTTTTTTTTTTTTTTAAAGGTGGGTCTTCGTTATTAAATGCGTTGTGTTGGAAAGATTTGTGCAGCGATGTTCATGAGAGAGGGAGAGGAGGTGCTGCGTGAATAGATGCACTGCGCGCAGCTCTGCAGTCAGATACGATTTTAAATGGGACTAGTGTCTTTAAAAACAAATCAAATCAATATGTGGTGGTCAGCGTTAATATTGTGGTGGGCCGCCACAAATAAATCAATGTCTGGGATGTTACATAGTGACGCAGATAGTTTACGGAAGTAAAGGCTGAACTACAATCGAGTTGTTTTGTGGGAGATGGGAACTCCCTTTATTTTTTTTTTTATTTTTCTTTGTGAACCCATTACATGCACAAAAGATATATAAAATAATAAAGGAAAGTGGGAAAGCTGAATATCCCCTCCTTTAAATGAAAAAATAAGCCACAAATGTTTTTCTGGCATGCTTCCATGTTGTGCAGCCCACTGCACAGCCTGTACACTATCTCCCAGCGCCAGATTGATACCACATTGGTATTATGACACACTTGAAAGATGGTTCAAATACATGCCTATAAGGTACACCACTGTCAATGGAAAAGAAGCCCTGTCACCATTAGGATTCCACATTACTGCCCTGAAAGCTGCACCGGGTACTGTTACCTTACATGCTGGCAGCCCTAAAAAGCAACATGAGGTACCTGCAACGTCTTCACATCAGTGTCCAGAAACGCAGCACACAGTGCTCATTCTAGTTACCAAAAAGGATGGCTCAACTTTTCATTTTCTATGGGAGAGAAAAGTACAACTCCAACATTATAGTACACTATATATAAAAAACAAATGTGCGTGTTGCAAGTTAAAGTATTGTACAAGTTGAGTTCAGACGCAGGGTTCATGTGAAACGGCAGCTGGGTGTTTGTGCAGTTGGTTCTGTCTGAATTATGCATGAACAGGACTCGCTGTACAGTGACGTGCTCAACTTGTGAGTGCCCTCTTGACTAGCATAGCTCTTTCTTGCAGCATAAAGTTATGCAACATATGTTTTGAATCAAAGAGCTGTAGTCTGATTGTGTGTGTGGAAGCGGGTGGGGGTCACATGCATGGCTGGTCACATGCTTGGTTATTTAATAGGAAGCCTCAGTGAAATGACTTTAAATGACCACAGTTATGTAGGGGATGCTGCATTTTTGCGCCCAGATCAACTATTCTCAGCTCACTGTGCTGCTCCTGATTCTCTGTTACTCCCTGCAATATTTCAAACTGGTCCGCTGGTAGCTTGTCTTGTGGAGGGGCCCTGTGTGAAAATGTAGTTGCGATCTTTATTGTTTTGGTTTATATTGTGCACATTTGGGGGTCAATATGTAGCCAAGACCAAATCTTTGCGTTGGGACTCCCTGACAGGTTTATCTGGTCATGGGTGTAGGGGCCACAGTTGGAATTGCAGGTCACTTGCTGCACAAATTCTCTTTTCTTACAAATAAAATTATTACAAAGGAAAGGACAGATATATTCATGTATAGGGAGTCGGCAGAGGCCAGCTAAGCCAGAGAAGGACTATAGTGCACATGGGAGGCTTAAGTAAGCCTGAGCAATGTATGGGGGGTGTGTGTGTGTGTGTGCGCGTCCAGTGAGAAAATGACTGCTGCTGATGACATCTGGGCTTGGATTTGGAGAATAGTTATTTAACAGTCTTGGTAACAGATTCATAAACGAACATGTCTCTGACCCCCACACCTCCAGACCGAAACATGCTGGCTGTGTTATTTGTATTGGAGGATCCCGTGTCTTCAGAGCTTACCCTATCCTGGCCTCTGCTGCTTTTGATTTTGATTAGATTTTTGACTTTAATCTGTCTCAGGATCCTTCAACTTTATGGAAGCAAAATATTAAATTGCTGGAATTCTGACTCAACTGCTTGAGTAACCCAAGTCAGTTGACTATATGTAATATAAAAATATTTGTTTCCTTTCTCTCTAGCTGCACAAACGGACTGTCCACAGTGTGTACATAATTCAGCCCAAAAAGAAGGAGGATGCTAAGCGTTTGCTGAAACTCCTAGCTCCATCAAAGTCTTACACTGCCTCTGTGAAGGTGAATGAAAGGGCACATACCATACCCCTGGGGTTGTTTTGATTGACTTCACTAGGCAGCACTGATCTCATCTTTTTTTGCAGAAAATCCTTCTGAAAGAAATCTCGGAGCTCTCCATCTACATTGACCGAAGCCAGCTTACCGCATCGTTAGGCGGCTACCTCATTTACTGTCACCAGAGTTGGGTTGCCTTCATTAAGGTAATCATTTTTGGAAAATGTCACACCTCTGTCAGTGGCTCTGCTCTTGACTGCATCCAAGGAACCCATAAGTACTACTGGGTTAAGATTCCATGATTTGGAGCTAGCTTAGCTAACTAACTAACAATGTAGAAAAAAGCAGCAGTAGTGAACAAAGAGGCTGGAAATACAAGAATTATAATTACATTTTTGTTACTATCCTCTTTTGGGTATCTTAAAATAAAAAACGTCTACTTTAAGGACTTTATACAAGAGTAGCTACTGTATTGGTGACCAGATGCTGTGATTAGTTAAAAAAGTGGCTGGTATTCTCTAAGCACTAGAGATGGGTGGATGACTTGATACGGTTTTAAAACATTGTGTTGGAGCTTGTGTCAACTGAAGACTACCATGTAATTGTAAATGCTCTGTATTTGTATAGCGCCTTTCTAGTCTTTTCAAACACTTTTACACTACATCTGCATTCACCATTCACACACTGGTGGAACAGCCACTAGGGGCAATTCAGGGTTCAGTATCTTGGACACTGCGACATGCAGGGGGAGCCGGGGATTGAACCGCCGACCTTTTAACCGGTTAACGGCCAACCCGCTCTCTCGAGCCACAGCCGCCCTGAGTGACAGCCGAAGCTTCAAACGTCACTGCTGCTTCAGAGTTCAGATTGTCTTAAGGTTTTGCAGCTAAACTGTGATATGCACATTACTGTGATTAGAGGTGAAACTAGAGAAATATAGTGACATGCACCAGTGACCTTGACACCAGGTAATGTATATGTTATTTTACATTATAACGAGTTGCACAGTAACCTCTGCAGCAGCATTTTTAATAAGAACATGCAGGCTTCTTGGACTTAATAGCACACGTGAGCAAGGTCTGGTGGCACTTCGGGGGGGTGTTTAATACAAATGGGAAAAAAAAGCATCTGCCCATCACTACCAGACACTAAACAGTGGTAAAGTTATCAGGGACAAGTCAAAACAGCATAATACTGTGTGTGTATGTGTGTATATATGCGCAACAAAGGCTGTAGAGTACAAAATGGTAAAGTACATCACTTCTGTTTATTAACAGGAAATTCTGAAGTTCTTTTTGCTCCTGGGTGACATTTTTGTGAATTAAACTTTGCTACAAATGGGGCTGAACAAACGCAGCCAAAGTAGACTTATATAGCAATTTGTGTGAATTAGGCTAATGATCACAGCTCTTGTGTACAGGAATTCACTGAGGTTAAACAAGCGATTTAAAGTCAGGTTTGTACAGTTGAGAGGGTTTGGCTTGGAACACGTGTACAAGCTAACCTTAGATGCAGGATTAGAATACAAAAATGTTCTTGCGTGAGGCCAAGTATTTGACAAATATACTATTATTCAGTAAATATATGCTATAAATTAGCATCCGCCCATAAATCAACCATTCTGACCAGCTCTGATTGTGAAACACAGAACTCAGTGATTCAAAGCAAAACAGTTGAAGCTGTCTTATGATCAGTCAGGGGAGTTAACACAGAGTAACATTGTGCTGCTCTGTGTGTACACACACAAATACACCCTCAGCATATTTGTGTGCTACTTCAGACGTAAGCAGAATAATATAATAATAATAATAATAATAATAATCTGTTAATCTGACATCCAATATTCCAGCCACAGTAAATATTGCGTTGTTGTGATGGAGAGCGTGCTCAGCTCCATCATTCAGGAGATGTTTTCATTTGTGAATCTATTCATGAGATCCGTCCAAGCGGCCTGCATCTATTGTCTGTTACCTTGGTGAAGCTTGTGCGAATGCCTCGCGTAATCAGCTGACCTTATTAGCAAGTGAAAGGAGCCCCTCTTTGCATGACATTATACATTCAGTCATTTGGCCGTGATGACGGGGTTCATTAGCCATGGCAGATCTGTCTATAGGAGACCTATTCAGGATGCAACTGTACCATCTCCCCCAGACCTACATTTAGGTTGTAGGTGTTGAGCAATTACGGCTACTTCCGTTGGTCAGCTTGATTTATTATAAGAATCACAATTAGACTAAAAGAGAGCGTAAATCTAAAAACCCACGCTAATCCAAACAAATGTTCATAGTGAAAAGTTGCAGCATGGCCTTGTTTCCAACACAACTGCAAACGTCTCATGAATCATCTTGGTCTTATTGATGATGTGGCCTTTTAAACAGACTCTGGCTCTGTGCTGCTCCTTCTAGGAGATTGATGCGTTTGTCCAGGAGTTCCTGTCTGTAGTCCAGCGGCTGCCCTCGTGCATCTCCACCCTGCAGGTTCTGGCCAGGCTGCCCCTGCCCTCCACCTTCAGAGAGCTCCAACACTTCTGCTTCACCAACGAAGCAAAGTTCCAGCAGCTCAGGAGGTCAGGTTCACGGTTAAGGGTTGTGTGTGTGGGGTTTTTTTTTTTTTTTTTTTTTTTTTATTATTTTTTTTTTTTTTACTTATTCACCAGTACTCGCCAAGTCGTTTTTGCTTGCCCTTATACAAATAGTTTTATTTATTAGCGGTTATCAAGTAACAACAATACAGAAGTTAACTGTCATGTTTTTAATCTTTATATGTAATAAAGTGATTCAGGACACAGTGTGTCAGATGGTATTGTTAGGATTTTATTGATGGTACTACTCTTAACGGTTCTTTATCAATACTCGTGTTCTTTTTCATTACTAAATAACTTATTTTTAAAGTATATTTTCAAGAATACATTGAGAGCAGGGTTGGAATGAAGTATTTTAAAGCCAGTGTGTGCTGTTGGATGAAGTGAAGTGCACAGCCTTGTACAATAGTTTCCCTCCTTTTCTAAAACGGCAATTGCTTGTCGAGTTTATAAAGAAAGCTCCTTGTTTCTGGCCATTTTGAGAGCACATGCAAACCTGCTCTTGCTTCAGATACTGAAGTAGCCCAAAGATGGCCAGTTTATTTTAAACATCAAAACAGTTCTGAGCTGTGTAAGATGACTGCACAAGGCTTTCTAATGTTGAGTACTTTTAAGGAGGTAATTTAGGATCATCTTACACAATGCGCCTTTGGAACACAGGAGTGGTGGATGCTGAAATCAGCCTTTTGCCACATTAGCAGTGTCTAGGCTATATTTCTAATCTCCTCTCACATTCTTTGTATGGATGTTTGGGGGTGCAGAGAGCTGGGGCTGGATGAGCTGCTGAGGCACTGTGAGAGTATGGTGGAGAAGCTGCGTTACCCTGAGAAGGAGCCGTGCTACCAGGCGATGGCCGGCACTGCCCTCTTCACCCACACAGCCTTTGACATGCTGCAGAACCACAGCAGGTACTGCAGGGACCCAGCCCCCAGCATGCCCAGTCAGAGTACACACAGTACTGCTTGCCTTTATCTTAATCCTCTGTAATAACACTTCCCCTGCATACCATACAACAATGTTGCAAAGGTCTTGTGTTGCAGAACAGCTGAAGCACAGAGCCAACATGCTTTAGACTAGCTTTTGTTTGTGTTAATCTACATAATCGTAGCTCAAGTGTTATGGTTATTCATGGCACCAAAATCACAACGGTTTGCTCCGGAATCATCTGTGTAAAGCTAGAGCAGCATGAAAAAGCATTTAGACTGTCAATTAAATACAAATGTCATCTTGTTGTTAAGGTGTTTGAGATAAAGCAACCACTAAGTGACACACAGTATGTTATGATAAATAAGGACTGAGGCCAGCTGTTAGCTAAAGGGCTTAATTATTTTACAGGATAACTGCAGCTGTGGAGAAAGTGGAGCTGCTGTGGCACCAGGCCTTTTCTAAGGCCCGTCTCCAGCTGCAGGTGTTCCAGCTCCGAGAGGAAGCACTACAGGTGAGTTAGTGGACTCCATTTGGGTCTGAGGGTGCTTTCACACCTGACCTGTCTGATTCACCGTAACTGTGGTGCATTTGGGCTGGTGTAAAAGCTGTTAATCAAACTCTTGACAACAGGGCAGAGAGCACCTGAAAAGTTGTTTGTGTTTTAAAAGCAAAACTGACTGAAGATGTGATTTTTAGCATGAATTGAAAAGCCATACTATCCTGTAGTTGCTGTGAATTGTCAAGGAAGTGATCTTATAAGCAACATATGTATTTTATGCAAATCATCTGGTAATTCGAGACGTAGGTTAGGTTAAATGGTTGGTTTCTGGATAGCTGTTTATCTTCATGTGTCAGCCCTGTAGACTGGTCTGCATCACGGAACTCATACTGTCCTAGGTAATCTTGGTCCAGACCAAATGAACCGAGCTACAGGTTTGAAAGAGCCCTGAGTGTCGTTGTTAAAGGCATGGTACTCCTCTTAAAATAAGCACCAATGCAACACAACTAAAGATGAAATCAATCTTATAATGTTGCTAGGACCTGCTATTGTGATGAATTGTTGTTTCTCGATGGACTTTTAAACAGTATGGTGGTGGCCTGGCCAGGATGATTGAGGCCTTTTTAAAATGTCTGTTCGCCACTTAAGCAGCCGTGGCTCACCTTTTGAACTACATCTATGAACGGAATGTCTTTACTTCTGCTTCCAGATCACAGAGCAGATCAAAACATTTCTTCAAGACAAACTTGACCCTTACAAAATAGAGATTGTCAAGGATCCTGCAAAGGCAATGATGTTGGTGTCCGAATTTGAGGCGTCGATTCACACTCCTGCTATGGTAAGAACTTGTGATACTTCATTGTAGCCTGTTTTAGTTTTTCACCCTTTCTCTTATAGTCCTTGAAGTGTTAGTTTGAATATGTAACATCAGTCACAAGCGGTGTCGTGTTAACCACTGATATGATTACTGCTGTCATTTTCCCCGTGGTTCCACTTTTTCTCACCTACAGGCACTTGTTCGCTGTGCTGAAGACGTAAACCACACGTTAGTGGAGATCCTGCCGTTCAATGGTCAGACCGGAGAGAGCTGGGTTCTGGATCTGGAGAGGCTGAAGGAGAAACTCCACTCTGCTGTACACTTGACTCTCCAAACCCTCAAAGCAGTTTGCACATACCATCATTACTACAGCAAGGCAAGGTTTCAGAACTTGAGAAACTTGGTGCTCAGTGCCCGTTCCTGTGGTGTTTGCTGTAGTCTAGAGACCATCAAATGCAGTGTCATGTAATTTCTCAAAAAAGTCTATAAATTCAATCTTCTCCAACATGAGGAATTGCAGCTTTTCTGTATCTAGGTTTCCATCCAAATGTAGCACAGGTTTTGACCAAATTTAGAGGAAGTTGGCATTCAGCATTTCTGTTTTCATGCATTCAGTCTCATGGCTCAACACAGATCAGATGTCTTCTAAAAACAGGTGGATAAAAACCCGCCTTGAATCTCCAGAAACTGAAAGCCTTTTAGACACAACAAACAATATAGTTGCAGTTTTTCATATTATACACAAAAAATAAAAAGTGAAAGAGTTAAGTGTGACAGCCTGCACATCTCTGGAAGTGATCGTGCTGTGTCCCACAAAATCACACTGCTTAAACAGTAAAGGCTTGAACAGTGATGTATTCATTCTCCCAAAGACAGGGTGAAGCCACTGACCAGCTGTAGGGGTGGGTATCGTTTATCTTGGCCAACTCTTATCGGCGTGTTTTTATCTCAGCAGTATTCCTACCATTTTCAAAATAGAATAAATTCAGAACAGGATTAGAATTGATTTATACTTTAAATACAACTTAATGTTGGAATTAGAAAGATAAACCACTACATGCAGACAGCTTTGTTTTTAGATTGCTTAGCAACAACTTCATTACACTTTTTACTCGAGTTGTCTTCAGATGGAGTAAAACTTGACTCCAGCTGGCCTCTGCACTGCTGTCCGCTCCACAGACTGTATCAAAGAAGTGGATGTAGCCACCAGGACGTCACCTATTGGTTTGTGGACTACTGTTTTGATGCCTTGAGTCTGGCATTTTGGCCATTGCTATCTGTTTTTTTTTTTTGGAACCAGACGTGACAATATTTGGACGAGAGGGTAGAGCTGGGGGTGGAAACGCATTGCTACCAAACAGCAATCTCTGGGGCTGTAAAATGAAGTTCCAACAACTGCAGTTCATGAAATGGCCACTTGAGGCAGGCTCCCCTCCTTTTTTGTGCTGTTAGACCTCCTGTAGTTACCTGTAGTTTTTAACCATTGCGCAAACTTTCCTGATGGTTTTCTGTAACATTTTGTAGTGGCTTATAATTGGTCTGCCGGCACAGCAGCACTAAAATGTGGTTTTGTGTGGAGGGGGGGGGGATCCCCTCTTAAATAAAGGAGTAAATAATTGTGTATGCTATGTAATCTGACTGTTAAGTGTTCCTCTTACAGGCCAGCAGCTGGTACAGTCTGGTCCTCTGTGAGAACTTCCTCCAGGAGCTGCTATCAGGCATAAGTGGAGATGGTGTTTCCACACAGAGGCCAAGGAGGAACTGGGGGGCGATCCCTGCATGGAGGCACAGAATGTCTACTTTCCTGAAGAAGAATCCCCCACCAGATATGGAGGAGCTGGTTCATCTGGCTCATCTGTCTAATGTCCTCCCAGATGAGGAGGTCCAGCAGGCGGGCAAGCAGATGTCTCAGCGGTGAGAGAGCATTTGTTCACAGAGAGAGGCGATGAAGAGAAGACTATGGCTGTCTTTTGGATTAGTCTTCTTACAGCAGTTTCTCACAGATGTGAAATATTAGTGGGCTCAGAAGCAAAAATCTGCCTTTAAACTAGAAAGAAATAATTATTTGACATTTATCCTGATAAGTATCGATATTGAATGGTATGAAAGTTTTTATATTGACATTTTTGGCCATATTGCCCAGCCCTACTAGAAACATGTGCTTATTAAACAAGCACACCTTTCTGCCTGGAAGTGCAGTTTGCTATTGGCTCATTGGAGGTGTACTTTGTGTTTAACCAGTGAACTTGTGCATATTTATTTTAATTAGGAGTCATTTTATATACACTGGAGTTATTTGCATAAGTGTAGTTGATGGGACGCTTTTTGTTCCTGATTCCCTTTTCTAAAGTTCCCGTACAGTAAAAGAAGACTAAGCTTTCTTTAGATACTAGTCATTCAAATAGTTTTTACACCACGGTGTCTGCAGACAAAGGTTTGAGGTGGCTGGGTCTGATGTGGAACAGTTTGGCTGAGCAGAAAGTGTGCTGACAGATGGTCTATCAACATAGACACATTCCTATCAATGGCTAAATTGACAGTAGTCATCTTATTCACCAGGTGCATGACCTTGAGGAAACTCCTCATTTCTTCGGGACCAGTGGCTGTCGGTCACCTCCAGCTGGCCTTAAAGTGGCAGTATGAGTTGTTGTGGAGCAGCCGTGTAAATCATTCCCCTGCTGACGGTGCTACCAACCAAACCGCTAAGGACATTCAAGACCTCCCTAAATGTGAAAGCGGTAAGGAAGCTGCCCACCTTCTCAGAACGTCACCTTCCACATCAGTTTCTGGAATAATATCAGCCGAGGGCAAACCCCCCTCCCTCAGCTCGTTTGACTCAGGCTTCGATGGTGCCGGGAGCAGCCAGCTGGAGGCCTGCGGAGGGAAGGAAGCAGCGGAAGGTCTGTCTAGATTAGCTGGGACCAGTGACTCTGTGAGACTTGACTTGAACCAACCTCAAATCCACAAAGACAATTTCTCCAGTGTTTCGGATTGTGAAGATCACAGAGAAGACTTTGACTTTGGCTCTGTGGGGAACTCCTCCAGGGCTAGCATCCAGATCATGCCTAAAGTAACTGTAGAGTCACTCAACTTGGAGATCAAAGTCAAGCGCTCAGCTGCGCTACCCAATAATCCTTGGCTTAGCTTGCCTGTTGATGATCTGGAAAAGTCGTACACAGTTACTATTACACAGACCCCGACCGCGCAAAACAAAGACCCACAGTTCCATGATCCTTCAGACCCCTGCACTGATTCCAACCAGTCCAACAGGTATCGAGATCAGCCCACACAGACCGAGGCGTTGAGCAGAACACCGACCGGAGGGCCACAGAGCAGGGACTGGATACTACATTCACAGAGCAGTTTGGAGGGTGCTGAACTAAGTCCCATTTGCAACATCCTCTCCAGTACTATTACTGATGGAAGAGACAAGTCCATCTCTACCACAGATGGGATTCCCACTCTTCTCTGGGATTCTTATGACCTCCATGACCAGAATCAGGATGCTGTTGATGGGTAATGCATCGGTTTCTGAATTCAAATTCATTTTAGCTAGGCGGTTACCGTTTAAGGTTTAGAGTTCCATCCACACGAGTGACGGGCTGTTTCAGCTGACCTAGTTACATTTTACAGTGTCTGATCTAAGCAAATAACTGTTCTTACAATTGGCCTCTCGTATCTAGGTGGCAACTGTCAGTTTTTGTAGATGAAATTAAATGACTTGGCAGATTTTTACTTTTAGCACAAAAACCCAGTTCGGTGAGCTGGTTCCAGGGTCTTGCTGACTCGCTGTCATCGCTAACTGAACCATGTCAATGAAATGTGTTTGACCTGCGCTTTTCGTACTTCAACAAGTCAAAATGTCTGCTGTGACAAGGTCATTACAATTGCTTAGTTATGATTGGGCAGTTGCTGTTCAGGGGAGGAGTTTGGCTAACAACAAATACGAGTTGATGGTAAATGTTAAACATATCTTAACAGTAGCACAAACTTAAGAGACGGAACCTTAGTGAACCTTAGCAGCAGTTTTGTATTAAACTATGTGTTGCTTATGAGTTCAAAACCCACATAGTCTGACTCTTAAAGTGCTGCAGAGATTTATGGATTGTCAACTTTCATTCTATTTATTTTGGTTATTTTAAAGAAATGTTTTTTGGTTACCTGCTAAAAGATGATGGTGCAATGTTAAAAGCACAGTATAAATGTATTAAAACTCTGTAGGAGCTGTCGTCATGCACCAGTCATCACAGGGACTAAGACAAGGATATGAAAGCATCTGAAAGCCGCAGACTGGGCTGTTAGTTCTCAGTGGACCTGACTGTGGTTAGCAACGGCCAGACACCAGTGGGATGTATTGGTTTGTAGTGTTTTGGTGTGTACAGTTAAATGGCACTTCTCTTGCTTTTCTTCAGCTTGACTGATATCTCCCTGAAGGACTGGGACGTGAAGGAGCAGGAGGGTTTGAGGGAAGTGGAGAAGATCCTGGACAGGGCTGATGAAATACTGGAGGTAAGACATGCAGCATTTGAGTAAAAGGGTGGATGCTGCTACAACTAGTGATCATTTTCACTGAGTCTTTAAAATGTCAAAGTTACAAGAGCCCAATGATGTATCTTCACTTCTTCCATAGTATTTACAGTCACATGAACATCTTGCTCTACAGAAAGAAGAAAGTGTTTTGGCTCAGGAAGCTGTGCTGGATGCCTTGCTGAGATCTGAGGACCAGCAGGATCCGTGGCCACTGTGGGACAGTGAGGTCCAGCTCGGTGTGGTATGTTGAGCTTTCTGGAGATTAAATCAAAGATGCAAACTGCAACATCTTAATTATCAGTGACCTTGGGTGACTTATGGAAAATCATTTTCATAATCTCCAGGATGTATGATTTTCACTACATTTCCCAGAGAGCAAAGTTCTGGCTAAAGTGATGATTTTGTCTTGAACTTTGTATTACTGGAGGCGGTGATCTTTTTAACCATGGTGGCCTTCACTGGAAATGCCAACTATCAATTTTCTTATATATTAAAAAAAAAAAGCAGATTTCTGCTTCTGGAAAGATATAAAAGGAAAAACCTTGTGGCTAGAAGTTAAGAGTAGCCAGCTCTGTTCACTTTTGAGCTCGATTTGATTTAGTTGATCAAAATGTGAAAATATGCATTTAAGCCTTAAAATTCACTTGTTTCAGTCAGAACTGCAGGCTGCAGCAGAACGTTTGTTCATTATGCTTATGCTTGTTTTTAAAGATGTCCTCTAGTGAGCTGGCTGAAGCTGGTGTTCTTGGCCTTGAGGATTATCATATCCCTGCAGAATCTGACAACCTCAGTGAACCCAGATCAACTGGATCTGCAAGTGAAACGAAGGCTCCTGAAGATGATTGGCGCTGCACTGACGCTGCCTCAGGAGCAGACGCTGTGGCATTTCACAGCAGACTTGGCCTGCTGACAGAGCTAAGGGAAGTCTATGTCCTGGATGAGCTGATCATGGAGGAGAACCTGAAGATCCACGACCTGCGACACTGCAAAGAAAACCCCAACGAGGAACTCATGGGGAGCAAACCTTTGGACGTGAACAGGCTGTCGAGTAGGGAGGCTTTTAGGTTAAAACTGGAAAAGGAGAAAAGGGAGGTGGAGAAGCTTGAGAAGAGTTTGGGCAAAGAGCTTAAAGTGAAGAAACAAAAGGAGAGAGGTAGAAAGGTTGTAAAATGTTCTGTAATGGAGAAGGCTAGAACTGAGAATAAGGAGGACCGAGCACTCTCTGAGCTTTTATCAGGTTGTTGGAACAGATCACAGAAAACGCATTCAACATCTGGGGTCCAGAAGAATACCCAGGATACCTGTAAAAGTGAAAATGTTCAAGCAGTATTGGGTCCTGGTGTTACCAAAGAGGCTACGCTCCAAGACATGGTTCAACTCCCAGATTCCCAAAGTCAAGATCATTGCTCTGAAGCTGAGCCATCAGTATTAAATATAACTACCTCTAATAGTACTTCTGATTTGACAGAACCCCCTGAAGAGAAGGGAGTCCAACCTCAGGGATGCGTCTGTGGGAAAGTATTAGATGAATCTGGTGAAAACCCTACCATATGCAAACCAGAACCTTCTTTAACCCTTGAAATGAGGCCAGATGATGGCGCGTTCGACCCGGGTGGAAAGCCACACCTCCCTCTCGTGCCTAAGCCAAGAAAGGCTTCCCATCCTGTGAATGACAACCTCGCAGAACAGGAAACTCCTCATTCCACAGGGCTGCAGAATCCGGCTCTGTCTTTAGTTGCTCAAGATCCTGGTTTTGTCCCACTTGATCTACAAGATAAATCAAGTGACGCACTGCCAGATAATGTGACACCAGTCATCAGTCACACCTTTGTTGTCGGTCCACATGTGAAGGAGCACAGCAGCAACAACAACAATAATAACCGTGCTTTCCCAGAAACATGCAAGGTGTCCTTGGACCACTTGCCTGAAAAGACCACCAAAGATGAAGAGGCTGCATCAGTGGTACCTGCATGTTTGCTTCAGAGAGATGTACACCCAGCAGAGGAAATCCAGACCTTATCTCCTGCAGAAGAGTGCCCACATCAACAGTCAGCCTCCCAGCCGCCTCCTGACCAGCCTCCAGCGGATGAGCTGAATGAAGAAGTGGCTGATGGTGTTCAAAGCTCTGAGACCATGAGCATATCTGGCTCCGGGACATGTGGGATTCAGGCCCAGCTTAACATACACATGAGAGAGGTACACTATCTGCTGTAATACGTGGAGTGGCTAGTTTGATCTTTCAATGTCTCTCACATAAAATAAAAACAGACAGTAGATTTATATCAATCGTCTCTCTGAACTAAAGCATTTCTGCCTGTTTTCCGCAGTGTTGGAACTTCTTAAAGTGAAATTGCACTGTAAAAAAATAATTTGAATATGAAAAATATCCCTTGTACTTCACCTGAAAGAGTTAAAGCAGTCATGAGCCTTAAGAGGAGGAGTGTTACCGAACACTGAGCATCCCCAGCATTGTCGTTCATTTGAATCAAATTAATTTATCTTTCGTGATGTGACTGCAGATGACAGCTTTCAAGACCCCCATAGTGCTGGATACAGGGTCTGGTTTGATGAAAGCAGGATTTGCAGATCAAGACCTCCCAAACGTTATATTTCCAACAATTATTGGAATGCCAAAATATGAGGTAAGGGCATATACTTCACTTGTGCTCTACGAAAGTAATACTCTGGAACAGTGATGTGCTTTGCTTCTAGCCAGCTTTTCTCATTCGAAGAACTCAGTTTTGTCTTTTGTCTTTGCAGGAAATAATGAATAGTAACCTTGAAAGGGAGACCTACATTGGACATGAGGCTCAACACATGAGAGGGGTCCTGGCTCTGAAGCATCCCATAAAGAACGGGATCATTTGTAACTGGGATGAAATGGAAAAGGTGAGTGAAAAGAATGCATATGCCTGACATGAGATGGGATGTAGAACTGAATGTGTGTTTTTAATGCTTTAAAAATGTCAGAACCAGCCTGCTTTGCATGTATGGGTGGATTGGTTCCAATGGCGCTGGGGTATGCATTTGACATCAGGGTAGAGTGGTGGCTTTTCATTTTTATCATCTTTGACTAAGATAATGCTACTTGTTATAATGGCTGTGAAGAATGAATTGAATTGGCATTCCAAAGTTGCAGTTTGGCATTCATCAGTGCATATACAGTATCATTTCCTGTTAGTACAAAGGGAGGCGTGATCCTCGGGTCATGCTTTAATCCCTTTCCTGGTAGAAATGTTCACCTGTTCAGCAGCTCAAAGTGAAGGCAGGCTTCCTTTCCTTCCCTGTCTTCACTGAATGCAGCTGCTTACTGTGTCCCTCAGCTGCTAATCACTCACTACACCACACTTTTGGGGACCCAGAATAAATATGTTAATATGTTTGACTGGACTTTTAGATCTGGCATCACACGTTCCAGCAGCTGTGTGTGGATCCAGAGGATCACCCTGTCCTGCTGACCGAGGCAGCCATGAGCCCCCTGGAGAACCGTCAGCGCATGGTGGAGATCATGTTTGAGTCTTTCAATGTTCCCTTCACCTACGTGGCCATGCAGGCAGTGCTGGCACTGTACGCAGCGGGGAGGACCACTGGTAATGTGGTCAATTCTGTCTTTGTATGCACTTTACTTGTGCATTGTGTTGGAAATGTGTCATTTAATAGCACTAATGTCTCATCATGGCAAGCTGCTGTGTTACAGCCATACTGTCTTTCTTGGAACAAACAAAGTGTGTGTGTGTGTGTGTGTGTGTGTGTGTGTGTGTGTGTGTGTGTTTATCTTTCTCGCAGGTGTTGTGTTTGACTCTGGAGACGGGGTGAGCCACAGTGTCCCTGTGTTTGAGGGATACTGCCTACCTCATGCAGTGCAGCGCTTCCCTCTGGCTGGTGTGGATGTTACAATGCATCTTAAAAAGGTATTCACTGCCTTTTTTTTTTTTTTTTTATACACACTTTCAGAATATTTAGTCAGGGTCAGGGCTTAGACCAGAAACGATTAAGTTATTGTGGTAATATTTAGGGATTGAAGCACAACTTCAACTGTCAAAACATTAAAAAAAATCAAAACAGCTTAACGAGTACTTCATCCTAGCATGATGACTGAATATCCCCTTGTGCAATGTGTTCTGTATATCCCTCATACACCGTGTATACTGTATAAGTGTGACAAGTGAACATCTCTGAAGCTCAAATTGCCACTTTGAGAGAACACATCATTACTTTCACCTCTATTCTCCAGCAGAACCACTGCTCCCTTTGTGGAA
This sequence comes from Micropterus dolomieu, assembly GCF_021292245.1. Lineage (NCBI taxonomy): Eukaryota > Metazoa > Chordata > Actinopteri > Centrarchiformes > Centrarchidae > Micropterus > Micropterus dolomieu. Next base: position 975,281 of record NC_060159.1, on the reverse strand, counting down.
CAGGTGGTGATATGGTGCAAGCATTGTGGCTCTTGTGGTGGTTTCATCCCTGATTTAAAGTCACTATAGAACATTTACACAAAGACAAAGCTCCATCACAAAAGGGCTACAGACAGCCTTCTGAACCTGTAGGTTAATGTTCTGTGTCTGCCATCCCTGACCATTTTGCTGTCCCTGTGCTTAAAGCTTCTGCAGGAACAAGGGGTGTGCATGCGCACCACAGCAGAGATGGAGATAGTGAGGGAGATGAAGGAGAAGTGCTGCTGTGTGGCTCTCAACTATGAAGCTGAGCTGAGTTGCGGGGGGTCGTCCTGCAGAGAGATGCATTACACCATGCCTGACGGACAGGTGGTCACTCTGGGCATGGAGAGGTTCAGGTAACTGTCCACACACCTGCTCCAGATGGACACTAAGTGGGGTCCTAAAGGAAACCAGTATGAACACTGGAAATGTGAGAACTGTTTTAGAATGTTGTAATAATTCATCTCACTGGTAAACATAATAAGCATGAGTCCTCTCCCAACAGTCAACAAAGATCATCATGTTAATCATCATGTACATTGTTGTTCCTGATCACTGTATTTGCTTTCAGTTCCTCTGTACTGTCTTTTACTTCAGGGTCTTGGAGTACAAGGCAGTGTCACTAGTTTTGGTCAAAACCCTATTACTTAATTTGTTTTGAAAAAAGGCGAAGAGCCAACATTGCAGCAGTCAGTTTGGGCGTAATCAGTACCTTGTCTGCCTCGCCTTGGTCTTCAACTCAACTGCAGATCCAGAGTAGCAGAGAAACTTTAAATGCAGGTGCTGCACACATGTCTGACTGTAGAGACAGAGAAGCTACTGCTTCTAACAGACTTACCCCCCTCCCCACCCCCACTGTTTATCCAGGGCCCCTGAGATTCTCTTCAAACCTGAGCTGATTGGACGAGACCATTATGGGATGCATGAAAGCGTCTTCAAGTCAATCCTGAGCTCAGACATTGACCTGCGGCGCTGCTTCCTGGGAAACATCATACTGTCAGGTAACAGCTGTTTCTTGTTTGAGCTGTGCCAGTGAGTCATAAGCACAGCTTGCCATGCTCTCTATGCTTTGATGTGGATTTGAAATGGTCCCGTTCCAGTTAATTTTGGTCTTTGCCGGTTGTTATTATTTGTATCTCTTGCTGAAGGTGGGAACACTCTGCTGCCTGGCCTGCCTGAGCGTCTGGAGGCTGAAATCAAAGGACTGGTTCCCCCCGACATGGGGGAGAGCGTTCACGTCAGCAGCCCCAAAGACAGAGACTTCTCAGTGTGGAGCGGCGGAGCAGTTCTGGCCAACCTGCCCACCTTCAGCTCTGCATGGATCAGTCAGGAAGAATATGAGGAGTACGGGCCGCAGATCGTCTTCAGGAAGTGCTTCTGAGACGGCCTGGGGAGTGCACGCTGGACTGTGTAATGTACCACTTCATCTTATTTCACCAAGTGCAATAAAACTACAGCTCTAATACAATGCCATGGCTATTTTTTGTCTTTATGTATTGATGACTTTTTCTGTGGAGTCAGTTTTACCCCTCGCACTCTGTGTGGATCCTGACCTGTGGGCTCTAGCTTGAAACAGGTGATCACCTGGTACTTGTTTTATGATTATCTCAGATCCACCAACATGGCCAGGATGAAATTGGTGTTTGTCATACAATTCCTCAATGTTACTCTCCCTTAAGAACCTTTTACTGTGTCTTAAGTTTCCCATTTTGCGAATGTATTTCTGTGCCCGCTACTTAAAGCCTAAGCTTATTAATGTTTGTGATTAAGGGACTAGAATTGAAGCCGGCCTTTAATTGATGTCTGCCAACTTGTTTCCAGAATGAGCACTTGAGGGACATAAACTCAATGTGCCGACTCCAGATATAAATATATGAATCTAATATCAAATTACAGTGCGTATTTATACAACAGTTTTAAAAGTAAATTTGGTATAACAAATTATCTTTGTGTGACATGGTGAAAGTTGCATGAGCAGTGCAGCTGTGCAGTGTTCACAGCTACTATGCTTTATTAAAGCATTATTAAATGATCTTTATGATGGAGGATGATTATGGTGACTGTATTATTAGATTCTCAGTATTTTTTTTTTTTTCCATGTAAAATTCCAACTTTTTTTTTCTCAAGACTTTTAAACATGACTTTCTTGTAACAACTGTCTTCAGTACGTTTTTTTTATTTTTTTTGCAAATTTTTATTTTTTTTGCCATTTCTTTCCCTAGCAGTGGCCGTAATACAATTATCGTGCGAAACAAAAGATCAATGTACATGAATTTTTGCTGAGCAGTTGTAAACTGGAGAATAGAAGTGTGGATTTGTGGAATATGAAGTTCTAGAAAACAGTTAGCTGAGCTGTGTCTCACTTATGGTTATTTTCCTGTGTAGTGATTCTCCACCTGATAGTCTGTGGGTTAGTGTGCAGTTGGTAATAACTGAAGATGTGGTGTACAGTATTGGTCAGGTAATGTCTTTCACTTTGTCAGTCTGTTGAACAGGCAGCTGATGGTAAATGCTACTGCTGCAGGTACAGTGTGTGTTGTCTATTGTCTAAAGTTAAACTTCTCTTTAATATTTTCTATTTGAGTGCAGTGTTTTGCCACAAATTTTCTAAAATATCGTCTGATCTGAGAACTGTGGTTATGTGAACACCTGCACAGTAGTATTGATTTTTGTGAAAGGTGTTCCAGTGGTGCCAAAACTGCTGCATTTATCTCATTACCTGACTTTTGAAAACCCCTGTCAGCCCCATATAATTTATACATGGTCTACTTTTTAAAATGTTTTCTCTTGCATGAAATGATTTTGTTGCGTGTCCTTTAGTTGCACCTCTTGCATGTGCTCCCTTGTCTGCATGTCTTTCTTTGTGTTTTTGTAAACTGCCTCCAAACGGCATGGGGCTGTCATGTGACCTAAAAATCACCATGAAATGTGACCTTGTGAGCCTTGTGTCATGGCACAGTTGAACTGCTCAGTCTGATTGTTTTTATCGGAGTCTCCTTCTCTAAATGCACTATAACAGTCTGGACTGACTCTAGCAATGTATCACCCAAACCATGCTATTTATGTCATGTCTGTTTTTATAATAAATATTTTAATCGGCATTCTTTTTGTTGTCCCTTGTTCATGTGTCACATACCTCCATTGAACATAGTGGAGCTACTACACAGACAGTAGCTGAAATAAATGCATTCCTTAGCCTGCTGAAGCAAGAAGTAAATTGGAAACACTCCAGATAGAATGGAATTTCTACTAGTTCTATGCATATCATTTTGAAGTTGCTCTCTACATTTAATGAAATACACAAACATTTGGCTAAAAATCCTTCTGTTTGGCTTAAATTGCCAAGCTGGACTGTGCAGGTTAAGCTCTTTGAAAGAGTTACTAGTATTTAAACAGTCTATATTATGTAATTGTCTGGCAGATTAACTGACAATTTGTGGTGCTGTTTTATCTATTGCGCTTTTTCTGTACAAAGATTCCAAGAAAAGTTAAAAAGCTGCTTCAAGCGTGGACATCATTCTTTTGCAGCGACAGAAACCTTTTCGCTGAATTCCAGCGCCCTCTAGCGGACACTGGCACCCCTGTCACTGTTACTATGGCAACCCGCATCAACAGGCTGGGGTGGCTGTGTTACTAATAGTGAAGTGAAGTTAGGATCGATGTCGGCAGAAATGTCTCGAGCTCACGCAGAAAGCGTGATTAAGAACATCATTGGTGAAATAGTGCAGCAGTGTGCAGTGAGAGGACACGCGGTGTCCGACACGCTGGCGGCGTTCATGGTCAGTAGGCTAACGTTGGTAACTGTTAGCTAGCTGGATGTTAAAGCTTCACGGTGCGGTGAAGTTCGTACGTAACGTTACGCTGTGAGGATTTAAACAGTCACTTTTCGGACGTTCTCGGGAAAATATTCCACTAACGTTACCCGTGAACGCAGCTTGGCCCTAACTATATTTTGGAAACTAACAGTACTGCTGTATAAAACTCAACGTTTGTGATTTTAAAATGTTCTCAGGTGAAGGCTGTCGTGCTGGACCCCAGGAATGGGTTTAATGTCGACCGGACACTGACCAAACAAGATGTCCAGAAACTTGAAGAGGTGAGGTACTGACGCCAGGTACTTCTCCCTCTCACCTCAGTTCTTCCTGCTTTCAAGTTTTTTTAGAAATGAACCGATGTTTGTATGCATGTTGAGCCAGTATACTATAAATATGATATTTACTACAAGTTACCACGATGTTGGTAAACTTGTGTACATTTCATTCATTAGTTGAATATTTAGCTTGGGGTTTAGAAATACTGAGGTCATGAGGCCAAGCCCCCACCAGAATATCCTGACTAGACGCCACAAATAAAATCTATTAACGTTTTTAAAAATTATTGACATTCTTTAAAAAGGTAAACAGAAGAGGAGCTGTGCATAAAAACCTCATAAAAATTAAAACCACAAGAGCAATAGTGCAAATGAATAGGAGAGTTAAATGTGGACTCTTAAACATCAGATCTCTCTCTTCTAAAGGTGTACTAGTAAATGAACTAATATCAGATTATGATATTGATTTATTTTGTCTTAGTGAAACCTGGCTGGGTGATGGAGAATATGTTAGCCTAAATGAATCCACCCCTCCCAGTCATATTAATACTCACATTCCTCGAGGCACAGGCCGAGGAGGTGGAGTTGCAGCTATCTTCGACTCTAGCCTATTAATCAGCTCTAAACCTAAACCTAACTATAACTCATTTGAAAGCCTTGTTCTTAGTCTTTCGCACCCAAGTTGGAAATCACTGCAACCAATTCTCTTCGTTATAGTGTACCGAGCACCTCGCCCGTATTCTGAATTCTTATCTGAATTTGCAGAGTTTTTGTCAACTTTAGTCCTTAAAACGGACAAAGTTATTATTGTAGGGGATTTTAATATTCCCGTGGATGTTGAGAATGACAGCTTTAGTACTGCGTTTATCTCTCTGTTAGATTCCATTGGCTTCTCTCAGAGTGTTCATGAACCGACTCACTGTTTTAA
>NC_060159.1:960493-970142 GCF_021292245.1 Micropterus dolomieu | reverse complement strand
ATGAAAAGCGCTGTGAGATAACTGTTGTTGTGATTTGGCGCTATATAAATAAAATTGAATTGAATTGAATTCTTCACATTCTATTTACCTGATAAACTGTTAATACTGCAGCATTTAGATGTAGATTAAAAACCTTCTCCACACTGCCGGCTATACATTCTGGTGGAGATTGCTGACTTCTTTATGTACCGGAAAGTGGTCAGATTGAAAAAGATTGGGTTTAGAAAATATTTGAATCTGCCTGAAACAAGTGTTACTTTTGAACTGTAGAACATAACATGACCTCATTATCAACAGTGTGAGTAGTGACCCTGAAAACCACACGTTTGTTTGTTTCTGATCTCCATCTGCAATATTTCTTACAGCTGTGTCTGGATAAACTAATGGAAAAGTGCAGCCCGTCCCTCGACACTATCAAAATGCAGGTGTATTTTGACATGAATTACACCTCGAGACGTAAGTGTCACAATATGGAATGACAAAGTAATGCCCTCTGTTTGTAAAAAGAGGAATATACAGATCTTCTCCTCAGCATGGGGTCCACACTGATTTTATTCTGAATGTAGTGTTTGGGTTTGCCACTCTGAGAGACTTTCATCTATGGCTGCATGTAAACATTATTTTCATTATAAATTATCATTATCAATAAATCTGTGAATTATCTGTTTAATTAATAGACTGTTTTTTCTGTGAGATAGTGAGAAATTACATCACAAATGTCCAACCAACATCCCAAAACCTGATGTTCAGTTTCAGGGAAAGAAGACAGCATGTCCTAACACACTGGAGAAATTAAAACCAGAGAATAATTATCAGTATTGCTAAAAACCAGAGAATAATTATCAGTATTGCTGTTGATTAGTTTTCTGCTGCATGCTGTACAGGTCTGACAGAAACTAGATGGAAAATATAATTTAAGTAAACTGACCAGACAGATATTTTTAGTATTGAACAAAATCTGGATTTTGATCCTGCAGCATTAAAACCTGAATCTAAAATACATTCTAGCTTAATTGATTCCTGGATTTTTTTTAAATAGAAAGAACGCTCTTTTTAACAAAGGGGTGCATGTTACACACATTTTACCCTTTCACCCCGACTAGCTGTTTGTTTTAGAATGAATTCAAATTCTTTCTTGTTAACTTTTAAAGCGCGAGAGAGAAGAGTCCAGTGATCATATGAATTTCACATCTAAGCAGGTTGTTTGTGTTTGTGCAGGTGAATTTCTTGAGGAAATCCAGCAACTGTTGGAGTCCAGGCTGAGCCCAGTGAGCAGAGAGATCACCGACAGCAGGGTGAAAACACGGGATGAATTAGATGCTTTATACTGTAAAATCATCAGCTACATTCTGCTGCGCTCCGGCATGGGCTCGCCTACAGATGTCAGCACGCTGCAGGAGGCTACAGGTTTCACACTTTCAGTTTCTTGGAAACTGCAGTAACTTCAGTCTGGAGAGACGGGCGGATGAATGATGATAACAGTTAGAACAGATGATGTGTATATAACATAATAATAATAATGACAGCAGGAAATTACAATAACATATACTTTATTGCCCCCATGGGGAAATACGTTTTGGGCTCAGTGACGATGATGATCATGTGGACTGGATCCTGACTCTAATTTTCTCTTCCTCTTCTCTTGTCGCAGCTGCCCTGCAGAGCGTTTTCCCTCAGACTGAACTGGGAGCCTTCATGGTGCTCTTAAAGAGGGACAAGGAGCAGCAGCTCAAAGAGCTCGCCATGATTGTCACAGGGATCCGGCTCTTCAACAATGCCAACAAGACGGGAGAGGAGGAGACTGACCTCCATGAACTAAGTACAGTACCCCAGCCTACTGACACATATGGTTTGTTGTTATGAAACGTGCTATGAGCTTATTAGTATTACTATCACATGTGGTCAGACAGTGTGATGTGCCTTTTTTAAATGATCAGGCACATTAGCTACGATGTAAAAATACCATTCATTACCAGATCATTACTGGGGACTGAGCTCCACACTGTTACCCCTCTGCTCTTTGGAATCATTAAGTTGCCACGTGAAGCTATAATATTATGAAATTACAGCATGCAAGATTTACTTTACATAGTAAACTCCCTCTGGCCCAAGCAGGTGCAGATGATAGAAGAGAGAACAAAGTAATGTGCCATCATGGACGGGTCATGAGAGAATGGGCCTCTGGGCTCAGACGCAAAAGGCCCCAAGTATTAAGTTTCAAAACATCAAACAGAATCATGGATTGTTTCACATTATGCCATATACATGATATATTTACAGTATATACTGTATGTAGCAAAACAAGTGAACAGCCCTCATCTAGTGTGTCCACAACATTGGAACCCAGTCTGTGAAAGTGTTTTTTCTAACGAAAGCGTAAACTTTTCATTCACCATCAGACCAGGTTATCTTCCTCACTGATGATCAGTTCTGCATTTGGTAATTTTGGCACTTCCTTTTACATTTTCTCCACAGTGCCCACAGCTCTTAAGGAAGCTCTTCCAGTCACCAGTAAAAGCATGGAAAACGAGCTGAGCGTCTCACAGAGTTTGGCTTGGAAGTACACAGCTTTGCTGGAGAAGCTGACGGACCCCGACAGCCAGCCTGGAGCCTGTGACCTGCCTATGGTCCTGCTCAGACAGGCTCTCTACAACGTCAGGCAGCATGAAGTTTTCCTCAAATTGTTACTGGTGAGGTAACAGTACCTTGGAATTATAGGTTGCATATATTTTCATGTAACTAACTCTGTTACTATTATAATGTGAATGTGTATATAATGAACAGGCATTTTTGCAGCTTGATAAGTAAAGCAGGCAGATGAATTCATGTTTCATGTCAAAAGTTTAGTAAGAAATAAAAGTGTTTTCCCTTTGCCACCAGGCTGATGCATGTTCATGTGCAGAGCACATTGATATCCTGCAGACGGAGCTCTCAGCACAGATCAAGCTGCTGAAAGAAACTGTGAAGTCAAAGACAGCTGTACCCACTGCAAAGGTTTTTGTAAGTGTCTTGGTTACTGCTGTTATTATGTCTTATTATATCATCGCTTAAAGAAGAAGTTCAACATTTTGGGAAATACACATATTTGCTATTTTTGAGAGTGAGATGAAGACAATCTCATGTCTGTGTGGTACGTACAGAGCTGGAGTCATTATGCTGGCCATCTCTCTCCGCTGGCAGCAGGGTGGTAACATCTCCATGCTCCCCCACTGTGCTGGATGAGATGCAAAGGCAGCGTTTGCCAGATGTTTTTGAATTCAGAATTTCTTACGTTCTACATATTGTAGTGTTTTATTCTGTTGTTCTATTTTTGATACTTTTTCCAGCCTCTGTTCAAGGCCCTGTCGAAGCTGTGGTCTGGACTTCAGGATGAGGCTGAGCTGCTGAACATCCTCAATAACATCATGCTCAATTTGCAGCCCTTTGTTGCCTCTCAGGCTAAGCTGTTTTCTGAAGCTTATTTGGACGGCCTGCTGGGAGCGTCAGAGGTGAAGACAGACAAACAGAGAATGGCTGAGTCCTCAGGTATGGCTGCTGCCACCAACAGATACTGTGCCAGCCTCTAAAATAATAAATTCCATGTTCCGCTAGTCTGAAAACTGGAGAGAAAAATGGCTGTGTACCAAGCTCCCCTAAGTGTTATTATTCTTCTTCTTTATGCATTTCAGATGAGCGTATTGTTCCAGCTGAGATGAAAGAACAGGAATGGCTCCTGCCTGAAACAACAGCCAGTTTTAATGAGCTGCTGCCACAGTATAATGGAGTCTGTGGTTACACACTTGTCAACAGAGATGGGCTTCTTCTACCAGGTACTCTTCTCGTGATACACCAGTGTGAAGGTTTTTGGTCTCTCCTTCTTTGAGTTTGAGTGAAGCTGCAGCACTTCCCCATCTTCCTCATCCTGTCTCTGAGCCCAGCCACACTGCGAAGAAAACTCATTTGGGCTGTTTGTATCCCTGATCTCTTTCTTTCGTTTGTTACCCAAAGTTCATAGGTGATGGTTTGAACCTAGATTGAGTGTAAATTCAGGCTCAGCTCTGTTTAACCCCACAGCCCGTATTGATGCTGACATTGTACCAGTCTGTTTCTCAGTGTGCTGGTCCATCTTACCTATGAAATCTAGAATACTTGAAGTGCTTTACATGGACATAAAGAGCCTTTCTTTCAGCCTGGGTACAATGGCTTCAGACTTGGAGGTGCTGATTCTCATCCTAGGTGCTCCACACTTGCTTGCAAACTGCAAAAAGAAGTGATCCAATCCTCAGGTCACCAAACCTGACACTGTTCCATCAGCTACACCTTGAGACACAAACAGAATAGGTACCCCACAAGACACCCCAAGGGACACAAATTGCATGTAGACCCAATGGGTAAACCCTTAAGGCCCCTTCTTTTCTGGTCTTTGTAGTCCAGAAAACAGCATACAGCTTTAGACAGTCTCTCCTTGAAGACTTTTATGGATTCGGTTGTACACATGAAAAGTGACTGTAGTGGTAGAGAGAGGAGTCCCAACCCTGCCAACGTTCACACTGTCAACACAGAATTTCATGTTAGATAATTCAACAGGAGCTTTGTATTACTGAGGCCTATGTAATATGTTAACATCATTTGTTTCCTCCAGCCTTGGGATTGTTCTCTGTACAACACTATGATGAGCAACCTTAATCTAACTGCTTGTGCCTGAGTCCATTCAGTTAGGAATATCTGACATTTCCTTTGCAGGTAATCCAAACATTGGAATCCTTAAACACAAGGAGAAGCTCTATGTTTTTAGCACCAAAGAAGCTGCCTTGAAATTTGCCTGCAGTCCAGATGACTTCATTGCAGAGGTGGCAGAGAAAGCCAAGCACTCCCCTGAACTCATCCAGCTCCTCAAACTCCACCAACAGTTTTCTTGCATCAGTCCTTACTCTGAGGTGGGCAGACTTTCCCAGTTATAGAGCCACAGTTTTACCAGCCTTTACAAACCAACAGTATAGTGTGGAAAGTGTAGAAAGCTAAACATTTTATAATGTAAGATTTGAAAATGTATTACTTAAATAGAATGATCCTGTGGCTGACAGCATTGCATGCCGCTGACCACTGGCAATTTGATCCAACAGAAAAAAGTTGTTGCCTTGTGGTTTTGCAGATGCACCCAGGAGAGAGTTTCCTGGTAAAGCCCATCACCATGTGTGAGAGCGGCACACAGACTGACATCCACCCAGTGGAGTCAAACTTGGTCAAGTCGTACGAGTGGAATGAGTGGGAGCTGCGAAGAAAAGCTATTAAACTGGTGAGCCAGAAATCACTAGATGGATTTCAACTCATTTACGTATTAGGTCTGACTTAAAGAATCTTGTTAATTTATTACTGATATGCATTTTTTTTTTGCTTGCTTTTTTTTCGTCATAACTTTAGGCTGATCTCTTGACCAAAGTGACGCACTCAGCGCAGACTGATCTGAGCCACATGAGACGGGAAAACGTCACTCAGACCTGGCTGCCGAAAAACACTGCCTGCCAAAGCAAGAGAGACAGTGAGAGCAGTGTGCCCAAACCCCAGATTTATCTGGCAGGTCTGAGGGGACAGCGAGATGGACACATGGTCAAAACAAACCTGACCAGATCTGTGAAGGAATAATCAGTGTCCAAAAAAAGTTTGTTGAGTAAAATAAAAGTTAATGTAAACATGGTATTCATTTAGCTCTTGTATTACTTGATGAGGAGATGAACTCAAAGATCTAAGACTTTCTCTATGTACACAAAAGGCCTATTTTTCTCAAATATTGTTCACAAATCTGTCATAATCTGTGTTAGTGAGCACTTCTCCTTTGCCGAGATAATCCATCCACCTCACAGGTGTGGCATATCAGGATGCTGATCAGACAGCATGGGGATTGCACAGGTGTGCCTTAGGCTGGCCACATTAAAAGGCCTTAGGCTGTCCACAATAAAAGACCACTCCAAAGTGTGCACATAGAGAATGTCTTAGATCTTTGAGTTCAGGTCATGATGACTGGGGGCAAAAACAAAAGTGTTTCGTTTATAATTTTGTTCAGTGTATGTACAGTTACTGCCTTCAGAGCGTTTTGAAATGCATGCACATTTAAAAGGTTCGTAAGCTGTTTGGGCTGCAAATTAAGACCCATAGCCTAATCAAAGATCTTTCCCACTTTCTAACATTGCTGTAAGACTTAAGGCCCAGTGTGTTTTGGTGAGAAACACTGAATGGAAACTCCACAGGGAACCTTTAAGCTCAACTTAATTTCTTCAATATGTTCTATATATGATACCCTGAATACATCTTTGTGTCCAAATGAGCATTCCCAATGATCACAGTGAAGCTGATGGAGCTGGTGGTTGAGCCTCTAGCTCTCAGTATCCAGATGACATTCATGTACTTCACTGCTAGGAACAGATAGATATGAAAGTTTGGCTGGACTAAGTGAGTGCAGGCTGTGACAGCATTTTAAACGTGCACACCTGACCTCTAAAATGAGTAACCTGTTGTCAAATACAAAACAACCTGTCTGTTCTGTCTTCATATGCAGTGTATTACTATACTTGCAGTGCAATGGAATATTGCCAGAAGACTCTCCAAAAGGCAATTCCCTTCATTATTTAGGATTCTTTTTATTTTTATATTAACTTCCTCAAAGAAAGTTTAGAGGGAAGTGAAATAGTTGGAAGACTTACTTTGCCTACATACTAAAGTCTTGTTATGTTTGGATGACTATTTAAGACAGATGAAAAATTAGAGAGAAATAAAAGTGAGAGTGTATGTGAGGGGTGTGGTGGGGTGAGGACGTCCCAAACAGCAACTTTTGCTCACGGCAAGCCGATCTGTGAGCAACTATTCAATCTGTGCTGACATGGTACTGATGGTTTCGGACAGCACCATGTGGTAAAAGGTGTTCATCACGATGAAGAGTTGCACCTTCCATTCAGGACGTTTAGAGAAACGCTTCACCGGCAGTGCCATCAGCATTATGGAAGACTCCTCTCACCCCTCCAATGGACTGCTCAGTCCACTGCCGTCTGGAAGGTTCAGCAGTATCCAGGCCACCGAACTTTTAACTGTAAAGGCCCACTGAAGGCAGCGCAACACAAAGTTCACCCATTCATTTTCACACTATGCTTTTCAAGGCTTTCTGGGATTCCAGGCAGTGCCAGACACCACAACACAAAAAACTAAATTTGCATAATGCGCAATGTTTTCGCCCAGGTCAGGTGGGGATAGGAGGTTTCCCAGAGGAAAAATCTTTTTCTCATAATGGTCTTTTCTTTAACTCCTGAGAAAACACTAAGATCTCAATAGTACTGTAGATCATTTTGAGATCACTCTAATCTGAATTGTTGCTCCTAAAACCCCTTAGGAGAAAAGGATGAGGTGAAGAGAGAGTGAGGTTTTGAGACTTAGGTAAGACAAATGGATACTGAATTGAGATTACAACAGGATAAATGAAAGTAACAGATGAGATCTCATCATTGTATCTTTTGAAATCATTAATGTCTTGCTTATCGCTCCTAAAAAGCAGTTGGGAGCTCTGGGGAGATGTTTGTGAGCTTGATTGTATCACATTAAAATTAACGTGAAGTACTGATTGTCTTTAAATAGAGTACAATCTTCCTTTACTTAAAAGAGGAGATATACCATATCCACAATTAAAGTCAAGTAAAAGGTGTAAAAGTATTCCATAGTGAATGTACTTAAGTATCAAAAGTAAAAGTGCTCATTCTGTATGACAGATACATGTTGTATCTCAGTTCTTGCGTGCATTCAGTCCTCTAAACATCATGTCAAAGTATTGGGTGTTCCAGTTATGCTGGCTGTGACCTTAACCAATTGGAAAGCATGACATTTGAAATTGCATTATTTTCAATGTCAAAATTTATTTAATTTTTCTCAGTAACTTGGGTAAAAGTACACACCCCCTGAAAAGAAAATACTCAACCTCAACATTTGACGTAAGTAAAGTACTTGAGTAAAATAACCCCTAAGTGGGGTCACTAAGACAAAACTGAGAAATATCTTGGAACTTTTTTTCTGATCCACATTCTAGACTGAAATGACAATTATTTAAGATACTGTAGAGATCTCATCTTTTGATCAGAGTAAGACAGAGATGAGTTTTTGCTCCTGAGGCCAATATTAGAAAACTGAGACATATTTGAGAAGAATCATGAGATCCCAGGAGTCATAGCTGAGTTTTCTTTGAGCTCTTTCTCTAATCCCATGGTCCAATGTTCAGGAGACTTAAATAAGACTTTTTTAAGATCAGTTAGAGATCTCTTGTTTTGATCAGAGTTAGACATAAATGAGATTTTATATGGTTGTTTCTCCTGAGATGAATTTGAGAAGTGGGAGAAAAGGCCTTTGGTCTCACCTTGGTATTAAAAGCAGCTCATTTGTGTCTAGGAGAAAAGAAGGAAACAACTATGAGATCTCATCTTGGATTTTGCTTTCCTATGGGTGATTTCCAGAAATAAACTAAAATTTTAAAACGATTAGAAATAGCATTAGCCATAATTGTAACACAAGATAAAAATAGTAGCTAAATTTCATGTAAAACTAGGCAAATAAAAAAAGGCATCATCTCTATTGATTTTCTTTGATCCCTCTCACGCCTGAGGTCATTACGACAGATTCATGACATATTAGCGACAGCATCAGTTGCAGCAGGTCAATTTACTTCGCCATGTTAAACATTCCATGTGCACATAGGATTTTTTAAGGACATTTCAATTCAATTCAGTTTTATTTATATAGCGCCAAATCACAACAACAGTTATCTCACAGCGCTTTTCATAAAAGAGCAGGTCTAGACCGTACTCTATGATGATATTTACAGAAGCCCAACAGTTCCCACCAAGAGCAAGCACTAGGCGACAGAGGCAAGGAAAAACTTCCTTTTAAGAGGCAGAAACCTCGAGCAGAACCATGGCTCAGGGTGGGCGGCCATCTGCCTCGACCGGTTGGGGTGAAGGAGAGAGAGAGAGAGAGAGAAAGAGAGCGAGAGAGAGAAAGAGAGAGAAAAAGAGAGGGATGTAAGGAGAGAGAGAGGGGAGGGAGGCAGCCTACACAATATACACACAGAGGTACAGGCAGTAAAGGTGATGTTGCTATAGACTAAATGAAAAATGGTACAGATATTTATAATAGTGTTAATGGTAACCATCGTAATGTTAATGATTATAATAACAATAATAACAATAAGACTAGCAACAATAGTTGTTGTAGCAGAGGGTGTCGAGCAGGAACACGGGGGCAGCAGGTGACCCGCAACCACAGATCCAGACTCCACAGCTCCAGAGCCAGAAACACCTGCAGGAAGCGATAGGAGGAGAGAGGAGAGGGACGAGAAAGCACAAGACTACCAGAAAGGGGAGAAGTTGTGTTAGTAACATGCAATAATGGGATGAGGTTGCATACAGAGGGAGAGAAAGTAGAGGAGAGAGGAGCTCAGTGCATCATGGGAAATCCCCCGGCAGTCTAGGCCTATAGCAGCATAACTAAGGGATGGTTCAGGACTCACCTGAGCCAGCCCTAACTATAAGCTTTATCAAAGAGGAAAGTCTTAAGCCTACTCTTAAATGTGGAGATGGTGTCTGCCTCCTGAACCCAAACTGGAACCTGGTTCCACAGGAGAGGAGCTTGATAGCTGAAC
>NC_060159.1:959287-960393 GCF_021292245.1 Micropterus dolomieu | reverse complement strand
TTTTGCTCCTGAGGCCAATATTAGAAAACTGAGACATATTTGAGAAGAATCATGAGATCCCAGGAGTCATAGCTGAGTTTTCTTTGAGCTCTTTCTCTGATCTCATGGTCCATTGTTCAGGAGACTTAAATAAGATTTATTAAGATCAGTTAGAGATCTCAGACATAAATGAGATTTTATATGGTTGTTTCTCCTGAGATGAATTTGAGAAGTGGGAGAAAAGGCCTTTTGTCTCACCTTGGTATTAAAAGCAGCTCATTTGTGTCTAGGAGAAAAGAAGGAAACAACTATGAGATCTCATCTTGGATTTTGCTTTCCTATGGGTGGCCTTACACCAGGCTGACTACAGATCCTGGTATTTGTGAGTGAGTTTGTGTGTGATTGCGGGATGCTTGGTGTGTTTTGTTTTTTCCCTTGTCTCTCTGTGTTTTGACTCTCCCTTGCACAGTCTGGAGAGGAGGTTTGTCCAAAGTTTCTGGTTGGTCATTCATTTCCTCCCACCCACAAAATTTTAGACCAATTTCAAAACTGCCTTTTATTGCAAAGATTCTAGAAAGAATTGTGTCCAAACAGCTGCTCACTGTACTGGAAAATAACAAATTATTAAGTTTCAGTCTGGTTTCAGGAAGTACCACAGCACTGAGACTGCCCTGCTTAAAGTCACCAATGACCTTTTAATGTCTGCTGATGAATGGCCGCCCACCCTGAGCCATGGTTCTGCTCGAGGTTTCTGCCTCTTAAAAGGAAGTTTTTCCTTTCCTCTGTCGCCTAGTGCTTGCTCTTGGTGGGAACTGTTGGGCTTCTGTAAATAGCATCATAGAGTACGGTCTAGACCTGCTTAGCGCCGTGAGATAACTGTTGTTGTGATTTGGCGCTATATAAATAAAATTGAATTGAATTGAATTGAATTGAAATGAAGGCATGTGCTCAGTCCTTGTACTCCTGGACCTTAGCGCTGCTTTTGACACCATTGATCACAACATCATGTTAGACAGACTGAGGCACTGGGTGGGGATCTCTGGTACGGCCCTAGAATGGTTTTCATCCTACCTGTCAAATAGGAAGTTTTGCGTGTCTGTAAACAACTATGTCTCTTCGTTCTGTCT
>NC_060159.1:949021-959187 GCF_021292245.1 Micropterus dolomieu | reverse complement strand
GAACCTTGGTGTTTGGTTTGATAGTAATTTAAATTTCGAGCAGCACACCACAAAGCTTGTTCAATCATGTTTTTATCAACTTAGAAATATAGCAAAAATTCGATCTATGTTAACTTTTAAGGACACTGAGACCATTTTACACGCCTTCATCTCATCACGCCTGGATTATTGCAACAGCTTTTTCACCTGTTTAACCCAAAAATCTATTGATCGACTCCAGACTGTCCAGAACTCAGCTGCCAGGCTTTTAACCAGAACAAAGAAATCTGACCACATTACTCCTATTTTAGCTTCATTACACTGGCTCCCAGTATGTTTTAGAATTGACTTTAAAATTCTATTGATCACTTTTAAAGCTCTTCATGGCCTCTCGCCTTGTTATATTTCTGACCTTTTAGTCCCATACGCACCAGCATGTACCTTGAGATCCTCGGGCAGAGGTCTGTTGTCTGTTCCAGAGTCTCGACTGAAAACTAAAGGGGACAGAGCGTTTGCTGTCAGAGCCCCGAAGCTCTGCTGACTGCAGGCAGTATCTGCTCCTTTGTGCGCGGAGGAACAGGTGGAGCATTGCCAGAGCTGTTTGGCGACACCGTGGTGAACTTTATGCAGCTGCAACATCATCCAGCATGACCGACTTGGCGGTGGGTCAGTGATGGTCTGGAGAGGCATATCCTTGGAGGGTCACAGACCTCCATGTGCTAGCCAACGGTACCCTGACTGCTGTTAGGTACTGGGATGAAATCCTCAGAGCCAATGTCAGACCTTGAGCTGGTGCAGAGGGCCCTGGATTCCTCCTGGTGCAGGAAAATACCCGGCTTCATGTGGCCAGAATGTGTAGGCAGTTCCTGGATGACGAAGGCACTGATACCATTGACTGGCCCTCACGTTCCCCAGACTTGTATTCAATTCAAGTCAGGACACCATCCGCCTTCTCATCAGGACATTGTCAGGAGTGAATACAGGCATGTTGGGGCGTACACACTATTGAGTGACATTATGAGTCAGGTTGATGAAAGTTAGCTGTTATCAGCCTGTTATTTAAATTTTTCACTTTTGTGAATTTGAATCCAGCTCATTGGTTTGTGATTTTGATTTCCACTGACCGTTGTTACAGATCCGAAGAGAGTGAATATCAATCAAGAGTTTCTTCTAACCTGCTTACTGTTTTACTGCACACAAATACTGCAAGTATTCTGACACCAGTTTGTAAAAACTCACACAAATTCTTTGGAAAAATAATTTTATTTGCCATCTGAACAAATAAGATCAGACCTCCATATTTCAAACATAAACATACATTTAACATTCATATATTTTGACAGTAAAACTAAAAGAACATCAAACTAAGAATAATTTCTTATTCAGAGGAACAAGCCATCCAGTGGCTTTTTAAATCCTCCACAGGTGGACTGAACACACTACCTATGAAGACCAAAACAGGTCTTTGGTTTTGGTTGTCATGTTAGGTTAGTGCACTTAACTGTTAAAAAACTGTTAAATCATGCAGACAAAAAGGTTTGGCTTGTTTGATGAAGCCTGGTAGTGGAAGTAATTTATTCTCTGACCTGTTTGGTTGCACAGAAGACAAAATCTACCAAAAAAGTGCATATGCTGTTTACATTTGCTGTTTCAGCTTCTCAGGCTGCAAGATTCACTGTACCCAAGGGTAATTACAAACAATCAACATTTTCAACTGTATATAACATTATATAAATGTGCTGTCTATAGACTGAACTGTTCTTTTGCTGTGACAAACAGCTGAGGAGTCTTTGTTGAATTCATCTGCCCATTAATTACCAAATAGTCCTATGGTTGACTTTTTTTGATTAACATCACAACTGCACAATTAATATTGCTTTTTAAGACATTTTAATTCACAGAGATAAGAGTTTCAAACCCTTATCTAATGTCTAAAGGTCTGATATGCAATTCAAGACAGGAGCCTGAGATCCACATACCTGAGGTTGGATATTCAAAGATGAATGTGAATATCCCGTTTCACCACAGCCACTGTGCATGTGGCTGAGTGTGCTCTTTTCAAAGGGGTTCTCTGCCTTTTTAGGCTTAAAGGCAAGCAATACAAGCCATAAGCCTGGAAACTCTATAACAAAAACTTTAACAATAATTCTGTGTCCTTGGGTTTCATGAAAGGCGATATATAAATTTAAGTTCCTATTATTGTTTTTATTATTAAAGGAACAGATATTTTGGTCCACCTGGGGGAAGCACAAGTTGACATATCAACTCATATTGTTGCTATGGTGATGTGTTAAAACAGTTGCTCATTTACACATCCAGCAGATATGGCTAAAACAGAGGGGGACTGCACAGTTAAAGGTAATTCTCTGTGGGTTCTGTGTCTACATGGCACATTAAAGATGGGGCAAGCAGAAGCCTTTTTGTTCTATTATGAAATTTTCTGTACATCCTGACAGCAATCAATAAATCAAATGCTCTGACAAAAATGTATCTGCTGCTGTCTCAGGACTGTAATGAGCACCCGTACCTACCTACCTGCCTACCTGTGCACACTCTGCATGTTGTGGGGTAACGGTTTTGGAGGGAGGCTTAAAGGGAGGGGGTGGGATTTTCTTTCAGTTGGATACTTTCAAAATCTAGCCGACTCTTCAACGTTGCCTACCCAACTTTTCCAATGTCAGTCAACATGTACAAACCATGAAGGTGACAAAAACACTTGCCTGGGGAAAGCCCACATTGTTATGGCCCTGGTAATTCTTGTTATAAATAATTCTTAATGTGATTATATATGAAGTATTGAGAAGTAAGAGTTAAAACACACGGAGTGAGAGCAGTCCTGTCAGAGCTGTGGGGTGCTGGTGTCACTGGGAGACACAGCTGTCACCCATATACTGAGCATAGCGGTCCGAGATGCTTGTCCTCAGCTCGTCGATGTCTCTCCTCAGCTGGCCGACCTCTAGCAGCTTGAACCTCAGTTCTTCTTCCACCACCACCCTGCAGTCACTCTCCTCTGCCGAAACACTCAACGCTGCATAGGGACAGCAAAGTAGAAAAAGTTACAACTGGCAAAGGGATAATATACTGTGAGCCAGACTGAATTATTTCAGGAATGGTGAATCAAGGCCCTTACATGAAGATAAGTAAAGTAACAGCTGAGACTTAGTTTAAAGACTGAGTATACGACAGATTATCCAAATGAGGAAATGGTAATATGTTTTTCTCTCCCTCTGAGCCAATCATAGATAATAACTCACTATCTGTGCTGGTAAGTAAAGAATATCTATACTTATGTTCAAAGCCTTGCAGGAAGTAATAATGTGTGTGTGTTATTCACATACATTTCATGCCCAGAAGCAGAGACAGGTTGGGCTCTTTCCCCTGTGCCCTCTGAGCCAGGATGCTGCAGAGAGCCTGGAGGTCCAGTAGACACATGGACATTTCTTTTAGCAGCCGACCCACTTCTAGTATCTCCACGTGGGATAGAGGATGCACCATCAGCACGTCACCCGCCTGTCGCTGCTTGTCAGTGGGAAACAAAGGCACATCTTTTAATTCCCAGTAACTTTGCACTCATACTGCAGAAAACATGCCCCTCAGGGATACACCAGTGGTTTATACTGTAAATGGCCACGTGTTGGTGTCCATGGTCAGAATTTCACAAAATGTAATTGTAATTGGTTAAGTCCTTTTTGAAACAATGTTCAAGGTTCATTTATTTGACATTACATCATTTTTGCACAATGAAATGAAAGTTGTAGCTCCTTTCATGCTACAAACACAGAACATATATACATATATTTAAAATCAGAACAGAAGGTAGAAGGTAGGCTTATTACAACAGGTCATAAAGTGAAATTAGGTTTGTGACTCCCTTCTGCTACGTAGTAGACAATATACAGTCATACAAAAATCATAAAAATGGTAAACAGAAATAAATGCAATGGTGCAGTGCTGAGGATGAATTAGAGTTTAATCTGATAGCTTGGGGGAAAAGCTGCTCTGCAGTCTGGTGGCTGGGTGGGTACTGTCCTTTAGTATCCTTTAGGCTCTGCATGCACCGCACCTCACCGATATCACTGATGCTCGGGAGATGGGTAAGTAAGTAAGTAAACGTTATTTATATAGCACCCTTCACAGAAAAGAGGGGTCACAAAGTGCTTCACAGTAAAAAATAGAATAAAATAAACAAATAAGAACAACACTTAAAATACAAAACTACATGGCTAGTTAAAAGCTTGTCTAAAAAGATGTGTATTAAGGTGTTTTCTAAAAGGTTCCACAGAATCCAAGGCTCTCAAGGCTAAAGGGAGGGAGTGCCAGAGCCTTGGAGCCACCACACAGAAAGCACGATCACCTCTTGTTTTATAACGTGTTCTGTGAACAGTTAAAAGGTGTTGGCCAGAAGTTTTAAAATGTACTCTAAAACCAATCAGAAGCCAATGAAGAGCCTTAAGCACAGGAGTAATGTGCGATCTCTTGTTGGTTTTAGACAAAAGCCTTGCAGCTGCATTCTGTACAACTTGCAGTCGGTCTATGGAGGATTTGTTTAGACAAGTGTACAGTACATTGCAATAATCCAGACGAGAAGAAATAAAAGCATGCACAAGCATCTCCATCTCTTCTTTAGAAATCATAGATCTAATCTTAGCGATGTTAATGAGATGGAAAAAACAGCAATGAACCACAGATTTAACATGACACACAAAAATGACCGTCAGAGGATGATACAGCCCCAATGGCCTGCCTGATCTTAGGGGTAATGTTGTCTGGGGAAAAAATCACCACCTCAGTTTTGTCTGTATTTAGTTGCAAAAAGTTGTCTGCCATCCATTTGTTAATGGAGGCTAAGCAATTATGCAACACGGACAGTTTGTCTAGCCTATGAGAGGTACCCATGATGTTCTGAGCCTCCGGTCCTGGGCCGTGCACATCCCATGTTAGTGATGTTTCCAGTCAGGATGCTTTCTATTGCTCCTCTAAAAATCTGACAAAACCTTGGGAACCTTTGGCCTTCTTAAGCTTCCTCAAGAAATCTAGTCGTTTCTGAGCCTTCTTCATCAGCGTGGAGATGTGAGATGACCATGTCAGGTTCTTTGTGATGTGATTTCACCCTGAAACTGTTCACCTGCTCCACTGATGTAGACAGGAGTGTGTGTCTTTAACTCCTTCTTCCTGAAATCAACGATCAGTCCTGTCCTCCTTGGTTTTGCTGACATTGAGCAGTAGGTTGTTCTCTGTGCAACACTCTACAAGTTCCTCCTGATATGAAGTCTCATCGTTGTTTGAAATCCGGCCAATGATGGTGGTGTCGTCCGCAAACTTCACAACAGAGTTCACTTCGTGTCGGGGGATGCAGTTGTGGGTGTACAGCGTGAACAGAAGGGGGCTGAGCACACAGCCCTGGGGGGCTCCGGTGTTGAGCACTAGAGTGGAGGATGTGAGTCCGCCAATCTGAACTGTCTGGGGTCTGTTTATGACGAAGTTCAGTGTCCAGTTGCAGAGTGTGGTATTTAAACCCAGAGTGCTGAGTTTGCTGATCAGCTTCATGGGGAGATTGTGTTGAACGCGGAGCTGAAATCCACAAACAGCATTCTGATGTAGGTGTTGTTTTTCTTAAGGTGTGTGAGGGCTGAGTGGAGGGCAGTGGAGACGGCGTCCTCTCTGGATCTGTTGGTTCTGAAAGCAAACTAGTGAGGGTCCAGGCTGGCTGGGATGTTGTTCTTTATGTGCTGCAGAACCAGTTTCTCAAACACTTCATCAGAATGGGGGTGAGTGCCACAGGGTGGTAGTCGTTCAGTCTAGACCCTGCAGACTTTTTAGGAACAATGGTGGCTGTCTTGAAGCAGGTGGGAACCCTCTCCTGAGACAGTGAGATGTTGAAAATGTCAGTTATAACTGATGGGCACAGGTTTTTAGTACACGGCCAGAGATGATCAGGCCCAGCAGCTTTACTCATATTCACATCTGCTGTGGATACTAGCAGTGGCCGGTCCTCTGGAGCTGGACTAGCCTTTACAGCTGACGCTTTGTTGAGGAGATTAGAGCAAGCACAAAATGGTGTTCATCAGGTAATGTGGCCTCACACATGATCCTGTTTTTGTAGCCTGTGATGTTTTTGATGGCCTGCCACATATCTTTGGGGTTGGTCTCTCCAGTCTCTGCTGATGTCTCTGCCTTGCCTCCTTGATGCCAGCTTTCAGTCTCTCTGGTGGTGCTGTAAGCTTCTTCATCACCTGACTGAAAAGCAGCTTTTCTGGCTCTGGATAGAGCCCTCACCTCTCCATTCAACCTGGCCTTGTGGTTGGGGAGTGATTTTATTGTCTTAGTGATCACCACATCATCAACACATTTGCTCCTATATGATGTCACTGATGATTGTTCTCCTGGGGTGGTGGCCTCTCTGAACATTTGCACTCAGAACAGTCCTGTAGAGCTGCTAAATCAAAGTCTGCTTAATATTACTGTCTCACAACCACTCATAGCCACAGTCACAAAAACATATTTATTTTTTAAAAAGTCTGGCCCCCTAGGCCCCACCGTAACTGGTCTGGTTTCCTGTAGCATTTAGTGTAGTAGGCTATTAAACTGTAGACAATTAAAATGTAGACACTATTGAATATGTATGAGATGTGTTGGTATGGATTAATACAGACAAAACATTCTGAGACTGACTTGTGAAATGCTTAAGAGATCAGTTGAAGAAGTTGTAGAACTTCTAGAAGACTGAAAATTGATCAAAATTACGAATACTGATCAGTAACCACATCAACAGCCAGCTCATAAAGAGAGCGAGCCAGACTAAGTTAACACTTCAAATACTGATACCTGTGGGGGGGCTCTGGATGGGGTGGCTGGGCTTTCCTCCTTTTCTAGTGGATAAGACTGTTGTCGAAGAGAATGGCCTCTTTTCTTTTGCAGTTTCGTACTCATGGCCTAACAAAGCACAGAATACGACAGGTAAGCGTGAATGCTAAAGTGAGCTCAAAGAGGCTAAAAAGCAACACAGAGCTGAGGAGAACTGCAGGGCCAAGTGAGAACTCATTGTTCATTTGAATGAGTGACACTTTTTTTCTGGTTTGAAAACATACCGTTAGTTGTGATGTCAGTCTCTCAATCTGCCCTTTCTGATGCTCAATCAGCTGGTGGGGAGCAGAGATCACATGTTAATGAGAAAATGGTCTGTACTGGTATAGTGCCTTTCTAGTCTTTCTGAACATATAACATTCATCCCCATTCACACACACTGATGAGCAGAGGCTAAAGCCCAGTTCACATTACAAGATTTTAAGCCCGATTTGCAAGTGACCGAGCTCGCTGACAGTCGGACTGTGATCAGGGGCAAACCAGTGATCATTCGGTGCTCGCCAGTCTTTATGTGAACTACTCCACAAAGAGGCTCACTGACACATCACCGACCCCAGGCCGATATCTAGCATGCTAAATACCTGCAGACGTCGGCCGACTCCACATCCACATCTAGCCAATGAGAGCAGGTATCTACTTTTTCACTACAAAACACTTTTTACTCACCTCCAACTCTCTCTGTAGCTCAGACATTCCCTGCTGCCTGTGTGTGCTAATCCATTCTTTGTCTTTATAATCTTTATCTTTATAATAATAAACAATTCCTGTTCCGCATCATTTCCCATGTCTCCGAAGACCAGATAGAGCCGTCGGGTGACAGAGTCGTTGTCAGCTTGTGTAGTGTGTGACCCCCTGTCACCGATCTGTCAACATAGTGTGAACACCACAACCACTTCAAGACTCCTGTTACAAGACAACAAGTCATGTAGTCTGAACAGTACGGCAATTTTCTGACATTGAAAGTCGTGTAGTCTGCACAAAGCTTAAGGTGCCAGCTGCTCATCAGAAAAAGAAATGAACACATTCACACACAGTTTGAGGTTCAGTATCTTGCCCAAACAGTTTGACATGCAGAATTTGTGTATGTATGCATGCACTGAGCCTGTGTGTGTTCAGCATGCTACCATGCTGCTCTGCTCTTGCTGCTCCAGAAGTTGAGTGTTTTCCACCTCAAGACGCTTCAGGTCCTGCATTGGCAACCTCACCCCATCATCCAAACACTGCTGCACCTTCTTCTGCAGGCTTTACCAAAATAAGACATGTAGTCACAGAGATAGAGAGAGAGACCAGGAGAAAGAGATGAGAGCATGTTAGCAGCAGTTCTGTCATCCAATGTAGAAGAAGGAGATTTAGAGAGCTGCATGTCTAGTTACTGCAAAGACACTAATGGTGAAGATGTTGCTACATCGCACAAACATGACTGGAGTGTGCAGTGCTAACTAGTGAAAGCAAACATCTGAACAGCATGTCCATAGGCAAAAAAACAAGCTAGCAGCAGCTGTTCATCGTGCCACATCCTGGTTGGTTATGTACCTGTGTACAGATGCAATCAACTCCTTCTCTCTCTTGGCCTGCATCCCAATCTTGATGTTTTTCTCCTTCATCAGAGCACAGCCTTCCTCTAGGCTCTTCTGTAACCGAGACATTGTTTTCTCCAGCTCCTTGGCTTTCTGCTGCACCTCCTCCTGCTGAGCACACACAGTCGTACACAATGTGGTCACTGGAACTGAGCAATGTTTTTAACAAAATATTAATTAAAATGAAATAAATATGTGACATTATTGATGATGAGACTATTTATCAAGAAATATAAACTGTGAGCGTTAATAAAACCTGAATCAAAAGTTAGGAAAAACACTGTTTTTGTTCAGCCAACGGAAAAATAGCCCAGAAAATACCAATACTCTTTCTAACTTCAGACTCAGACCTCATCCTGTTGTCGCTATGACAACTATGAATTGATGGCTCAGACAGGCAAAGCAAGTAAAAGCACACACGCAGTCCCACTGCTGTGAAAATCCACACACTCAAACACATAACCTCATGTATGGATTGAAACAAATGAGTGCTCTCAATGTTTAACTTTGGTTTTGGTTAGGAGATGCTTTGCACCAGATTTTGCTACTAGTGACTGTCCATCAGCAGTCCATTTGCATCAGCTCAAATTGATCTGGTGAAGAAAGAAGGACAGACTGAGGAAAATTCTCTTTTGTCTGCCAGACCCCTGCCCAAAGCCCCGCCCCCTGCAGCAGAGAACAGTTCCCCACCATCAGTGATTACTACTGTTTCCTTACTGACTTGGGCTCCTCTCCTGTGGAACCAGGTTCTAGTTTGGGTTGACATTTAAGAGTAGGCTTAAGACTTTCCTCTTTGATAAAGCTTATAGTTAGGGCTGGCTCAGGTGAGTCCTGAACCATCCCTTAGTTACGGTGCTATAGGCCTAGACTGGAACTTCCCATGATGCACTGAGCTCCTCTCTCCTCTACTTTCTCTCCCTCTGTATGCAACCTCATCCTATTAATGCATGTTACTAACTTGACTTCATCCCTCTCCCATAGTCTTGGGCTTTCTCGTCCCTCTCCTATGTATGTCTCGGTATGTACTTAAAGACTACAAATGTGGATGTTATGTCAAGATATGATTAACTGACCAATGATATTCTTGACAAAGGTTCGCAGAGGACATTACATATACATCTCCATTATCAGCTTTTTTTAACCAGTTACAGACAGGAGGAGAAAGGAATCACACAGTTACAAGACGTCAAGTTGTGTAGTAGTTGCGCTGACAGTCGTGTAGTCTGCACGAGCCTTTAGAAGAGCTACTGGCGAAAGGCTCTTACTACACCATTTGCTTTACCATGTTGTCCTGTGGAAAACAGTTAACATTGTGCCAGCAAAGCACAAATGGTTGAGCATCCCTACCACTATAGAAGACATTAAGTGAAGGCAGGCTTTCACAGCCCTGCTCTCCTAAGCCTGGCAGCCTGTCTGTGTATGTTATAGTGTGTACCTGCTGGGCCTGTGCCTGCACCTCGTCCAGCGTTGGCAGGTCGGAAAGGTATTTCTCCAGTGTCTCTATGCGCTGCTGTTTTTCGTGGTTCTGTTCGCTCTCTCTCTGACATTTCTTTTTCAGACTACTGATGTAGCGATCCCTCGTCTTTATCTGTGGACAAAAAACAATATGCTGCACTGATTTCATATTATAATGCTGAATGTAATTTAAATATATTTAAATGACAAACATGTTCAGCATGTACAAATGTTATAAAATAAAATATTCAGTTATCAGTTACAGTTTAAAAAGCTTTTTTTGTATTAGAT
>NC_060159.1:948157-949001 GCF_021292245.1 Micropterus dolomieu | reverse complement strand
AAGTTGTGTAGTAGTTGCGCTGACAGTCGTGTAGTCTGCACGAGCCTTTAGAAGAGCTACTGGCGAAAGGCTCTTACTACACCATTTGCTTTACCATGTTGTCCTGTGGAAAACAGTTAACATTGTGCCAGCAAAGCACAAATGGTTGAGCATCCCTACCACTATAGAAGACATTAAGTGAAGGCAGGCTTTCACAGCCCTGCTCTCCTAAGCCTGGCAGCCTGTCTGTGTATGTTATAGTGTGTACCTGCTGGGCCTGTGCCTGCACCTCGTCCAGCGTTGGCAGGTCGGAAAGGTATTTCTCCAGTGTCTCTATGCGCTGCTGTTTTTCGTGGTTCTGTTCGCTCTCTCTCTGACATTTCTTTTTCAGACTACTGATGTAGCGATCCCTCGTCTTTATCTGTGGACAAAAAACAATATGCTGCACTGATTTCATATTATAATGCTGAATGTAATTTAAATATATTTAAATGACAAACATGTTCAGCATGTACAAATGTTATAAAATAAAATATTCAGTTATCAGTTACAGTTTAAAAAGCTTTTTTTGTATTAGATACGCAATACGCAACAGGTGAAATACATAACAGACACAACAGTACTTGGTACACAAAATACACAAAAACAAACACAGAAACAACTGTGCACAGACATAACAGCATGTTGGATATTAAAGATGTTTAAAGGCAATTTGTGTATGTGTGTGTTTGTGTGTGTGTATGATCAAGAGGTAGAAAAAGGGAGGTGGTGTGGGGGGGAAAAAAAAGAGGGGGATTAACTAGAAAAGAAAAAGACAAAAAACAGCAAAATAATAATAAATTAAAAAACAAAATCAAGCAGGAAA
>NC_060159.1:945777-948137 GCF_021292245.1 Micropterus dolomieu | reverse complement strand
AAGTTGTGTAGTAGTTGCGCTGACAGTCGTGTAGTCTGCACGAGCCTTTAGAAGAGCTACTGGCGAAAGGCTCTTACTACACCATTTGCTTTACCATGTTGTCCTGTGGAAAACAGTTAACATTGTGCCAGCAAAGCACAAATGGTTGAGCATCCCTACCACTATAGAAGACATTAAGTGAAGGCAGGCTTTCACAGCCCTGCTCTCCTAAGCCTGGCAGCCTGTCTGTGTATGTTATAGTGTGTACCTGCTGGGCCTGTGCCTGCACCTCGTCCAGCGTTGGCAGGTCGGAAAGGTATTTCTCCAGTGTCTCTATGCGCTGCTGTTTTTCGTGGTTCTGTTCGCTCTCTCTCTGACATTTCTTTTTCAGACTACTGATGTAGCGATCCCTCGTCTTTATCTGTGGACAAAAAACAATATGCTGCACTGATTTCATATTATAATGCTGAATGTAATTTAAATATATTTAAATGACAAACATGTTCAGCATGTACAAATGTTATAAAATAAAATATTCAGTTATCAGTTACAGTTTAAAAAGCTTTTTTTGTATTAGATGACGCAATACGCAACAGGTGAAATACATAACAGACACAACAGTGTGTATGATCAAGAGGTAGAAAAAGGAAGGTGGTGTGGGGGGGGGAAAAAGAGGGGGATTAACTAGAAAAGAAAAAGACAAAAAACAGCAAAATAATAATAAATTAAAAAACAAAATCAAGCAGGAAAAAAATTATATTAAAAATAATAATAATAAAATGTAATTGAATAAAACGTCTCTGTCTGCGTCCCTCCTCTGTCCCCTCTCCTCTTATTATAAAAAAATAAAAATAAAAATTCACCTCTCACCCCTTGCGGGGTGGTATGTGTCATCCTCAAGCTCGGGTCCTCTACCAGAGGCCTGGGAGTTTGAGGGTTCTGCGCAGTATCTTAGCTGTTCCTAGGACTGCACTCTTCTAGACAGAGACCTCTGATGTTTTACCTGGAATCTGCTGTAGCCACTCTCCCAGTCTGGGGGTCACAGCCCCCAGTGCTCCGATTACCACTGGCACCACTGTTGCTCTTACTTTCCACATCTTTTCTAGCTCCTCTTTCAGCCCTTGGTATTTCTCATGCTTCTCGTGTTCCTTCTTCTTGATGCTGTTATCGCTTGGGATTTCCACATCTATCACTGCAGCCTTCTTCTGCTGTTTCTCGATCAACACGATATCTGGTTGGTTAGCCATCACCAGTTTGTCAGTCTGGATCTTGAAGTCCCACAGGATCTTAGCTCGGTCATTCTCAACTACCTCAGGAGGTGTCTTCCATTTTGACCTTGGGACTTCCAGGCCATACTCATGGCAGATGTTCCTGTACACTATGACAGCTACCTGGTATTTGTCTGTGGTACATGTCATGCAGCGGCTTGTCCCTCCATGAAGGTTCTTCATCTTCCTTGTCCTCACCTTTCTGCTGCCTGAGGTTTTCACTAAGCCCTTCATCTTTGGGGGCCATCTTCCTGATGTACTCCTGGATCTTTGTCGTTTCATCCTGGACAGTGGTTTATGGTGAGGAGCTCTCTTGTCTTGATGTCAGTAGTCTCTATCTCTTCCTTTTACCAGTTTATTATACCAGCGGGGTATCGGATGACTGGCAGGGCGTATGTGTTGATGGCTCGGATCTTGTTCTTCCCATTCAGCTGACTTTTCAGGACCTGCCTCACTCTCTGTAGGTATTTGGCTGTGGACTTCCTTGCTGCCTCCTCCTGGTTTCCGTTAGCCTGCGGCACCCCAAGGTATTTGTAGCTGTCCTGAACATCTGCAATGTGGCCTTCTGGTAGTTCAGCCCCCTCGGTTCTGATCATTTTCCCTCTTTTTGATACCATGCGACCACACTTGTCCAGTCCAAACAACATTCCAATGTCGTTGCTGTAGATCCTGGTAGAGTGGATCAGTGAGTCTATGTCTCGCTCATTTCTGGCATACAGCTTGATGTCATCCATGTAGAGGAGGTGACTGATGGTTGTTCCACTTCGGAACCGGTATCCGTAGCCAGTCTTTGTGATGATCTGGCTGAGGGGGTTCAGGCCTATGCAGAACAGCAGCGGGGATAGTGCATCACCTTGGTATATGCCGCACTTGATGGTGACTTGTGCAGTTGGCTTTGAGTTGGCTTCCAGACTTGTTTTCCACAGCCCCATTGAGTTCTTGATGAAAGCTATTGTGTCCTGATCTTGTACATTTCCAAGCATTCCAGTATCCATGTATGTGGCATTGAGTCGTAGGCTTTCTTGTAGTCAATCCAGGCGGTGCACAGATTGGTCTGCCTGGTCTTGCAGTCTTGAGTGACTGCTCTATCAACCAGTAGCTGGTGCTTGGCTC